>NW_026946848.1:0-161200 GCF_910591565.1 Cydia splendana | reverse complement strand
TAAATAGTTATCAATCATGACCGCATCATGAAGTATAACCAAAAACCCATGATATGTCTAGTTATGTACATAAATGTTGAGCTATTGGGGGTTAACCTTATTATTTATCGTTTTAAACACGATATTTAAAAAGTGATTTAATAAACACTTTGATAATCCTACAAAGAAAAATAGTAGGCACATATTTCTAGAAAGGAAGGGTCACCAGTCTATTGTGCGCGCTAAGCGCGCGAGATAAGGTCGTTTTCCGTTTGATATTTTACTACACGGAAACAAAACTTACCCCCGCTCGAGTCTGTGGAGTTATATCGCAAGCGTTCTTGTAAACGCCGTATTTTTCTTCTTATATGGGAGTCCCTGTCCTTGTGTTTTCGTTTTCCCATTATACCACAAGGCACACAATAATTAAAGATACTAGATTATAAGAAAAAACACGTAATAATTAGGTAGGTAATCAGTAATCACTATTTCGATGTTGCGATGCCCGCACAAAAAAAACGAATGACGATTGCTGGCGATTAGTGGGAGCGCGGCTTGAGGGGCGGGGGAGGGGAGTGTCAGTTAGGGTACTTTTTATTTTATGTTTCTTTGCTTTAAACATATTGTGCGATGCCTAGTACATTGAAAAATGAATACTACTTTGTAAACGTATATATATAAATCTCGAGGATGTACGTCGTAGTATAATTAAAAAGTAAGAGGCAATCCCGCTGATTTTCATACTATAATGAACAAATAATTTTAAAATTACTGCAGTTTGTTAAAAAATGTGTGTTTTCGTAAATATTGCAATCTAAATGATTTTGCTAGGGGTTATTAATCTTCACATATGTAAAGTCTCCGATTGCAAGTAAGTCCTAAGGAAAAAAATCATGGCCGTGGGTCTATTAGGTACTTCAATTACTAATTTTGCGAAATTGCTTTGTCTTGTTTGGTTTCCTCGCATTCGATATGAAAAGTAGAGTGTTTAACTCGGGTGAAAGGCACCATTTCCGTCTCGGACTATTGGCGCTCTCACTGCGTTCGAGCGCCAAACTACCTCGACAGAAATGGGTGCCTTTCAACCCTTGGTTAACAATCTACTATAGGAAGGTCAAAGCCAATCAGGAACTCGTCCTTGGTCCAAGCAGCTGTGGAAGCGGTGACGGCATTTTGTTTTTCAGAGCTCTCTGCATAGCCGCACGGGAACCAGTTTAATATAGAAGTCTAGTCTGGCAGTAGTGTCCGGCAAGCTTCTTGTGGTGTTTCATAGTGATTTAAATTTCTTTAAGAATGAAGATATTCTTCTTTGGCGTGCTGGCGCTTTCAATTCCAGAACAATTGTCATCATTTAATTTTCAAAATTAGCAAGTCCTGTGATCCCGCTGTCCAGTTGTAGAAATGGCTGGATGCTTTTTTGTTTTTGTAGTGGTAATATATCCAAAGTCAGCACGGTTTTGATGTAATCTGTAACAATTTCACTTAAATTTTGAGGTATGAAATACATTTTTGGTTAGTTTATTTCATTTGACTTTGCAATGACATTTAGCGCTTATTTTGAAGTGAGAGGGATAATCGTGTGAAATAAGATGACTCCTGATCTCTTAATTTAGTGTTTTACCTGTATTTTTGGTAGTTTTCGATTAACTCTGTGTCGAGTTTTGAGTCGCTGAAATCGACATTTATTTAGCGGTTTCGAGTTTTTAACAGTACTTCACACAACTTGAGACTTGTGTTTGATATTCAATGGTATTTTTTCCAAATTAAAATGGTAGTTGATACAAAAGTTTTACTTTTTGTAATTTAGTGTAATGTGCAAAGTAATTAATGCATGAAATTGTTTTTTTTTAAACACAGAACGTCACGATGGTGCGTTCAGAAACGCGTAAATTTTAGTAATGTTTTCTTTATTTCGTAACGAGTTCGGCGTTTAAAAAAACGCTCGTGTTTTGAAGTGGGATTTTGAAATTTGTTTGAATATTGATATTTATTTAGTTAAATACAATATAGTTATTTTGGTTTAGAACGTTACGAGATTTGGTTTTAGTCAGGTTTTAGTACTCGAATTTAATGAGATAAATTAATTTGAAGTAGTTTTTTTAATTCGGCCAAGATTTTAGTTTAAAATTTCGTTTTGAGAATTGGCGGGAATTTCGAAAAAGGCTCATGGCATGTTTAGGATTTTGACACAAGTTTTTGATAGGTTTTCAATGAGGTGGTATTTTCCAAGGCCTCGCCTACACAGGAACGTTCAGTTTCACGGTCGTTTCGTTTGGCGTGTTGGCTATTACGGTAAAAATATCCAATCACGACTTTATGCACGGTACGCGGTGAACAGCACTGACTGTATTCACTACTAATTTTGTTTCGGGGATGAAATAATGGGATTTGAAATGCGTGAAGTATGGTAGGGGCGACAGATGAGATATGCATGGCATGTTTAGGATTTTGACACAAGTTTTTGATAGGTTTTCAATGAGGTGGTATTTTCCAAGGCCTCGCCTACACAAGAACGTTCAGTTTCACGGTCGTTTCGTTTGGAGTGTTGGCTATTACGGTAAAAATATCCAATCACGACTTTATGCACGGTACGTGGTGAACAGCACTGACTGTATTCACTACTAATTTTGTTTCGGGGATGAAAGAACGGGATTTGAAATGCGTGAAGTATGGTAGGGTATTGTGAAGTGCGTGAGGTATGATTGGGGCGAAACAACTTGCTCACTTTTTTTTTAAAGGTCAAGAGCGAGTCCTTAACATAGCCAAAGGTTTGGATTTCGGTAGTAGGTTTCGAGTGCTTACCACACTCGAGCACGGTTTTGTGCAATTTTGCGTATTTGTGGCTACGCATTGGTCGGTATGGGGTTCATACCCAGCAGTTACCATTTTTAAGGGGCTGTTTTAAATTGGGTTCTTGCTTTTTTGGACATATCGACCGCGGTACCCCTTTTGGTTTGGTACCTTTTGTTTACCGTGATGACGATCCAATGAGCCATTTTTGAAGGCGTTGGAACGGCACACGGTATCTCCGCCACCTCTTTATGCCTGCTACCGCAATGCAACTCAGTCAGCAGGTTGAAGTTTTTTCGGTTTAGTGTAGTTTTAGAGTTTTAGGGGAGTTATCCTTGGACGCACGACCCCTCGTCTTGTACCAGTCGTCGTGCCGCCAAGGACGACAAACCACTCACCTGCTATGTACCTCGTTTTGTTTAGGTATACCATATTTTTTTGGTTTGAGTTTTTGATTCCGGAGAGTTGGGGGACAGGTGTACCTCACCAACTCAAAGGGCCGTTTTGGATTTTTTTTAGGTTTGTTTTGATGATTGTTGTCTACCTGAAGGGTTGGGACAAACCTTAATGTCCTCAACCGGTAGGGTTGCAACGAAGGTTTTCATTGAAGGCTTATAGTTTTATAGGTCTCATTTTCGCCCGGTCTAGCAGAGTTTTTTTTTTAGGAATGCTGAACATCGGTCCTGGCGGTTAGTTTTGGCTTTCTCAGCACAACAAGCTTTTATCGCGTTGTACTGAGAAGGCCAGGCCCGGTTTGTTTACGGGTTGGAAGGATAGACGGAGGTTTTTTTCTATGTGCAGCGCAGTTGGCCGCATAGTTTTTTTCACCTTCCGTGGTTCTGACGTGGGTTTGAGATGTTGTTTAGATTTTTTTTTGTTCGGTCAGAACAGCAGTTTGTTTAGATTGATTAACGTTTGTATGATTTCACTTTTAGATTTTGGGAAGTTTGTTTGAACATTTTTGGTAGGTTTGAATCTCGAAGTTGCGTCAGAACTTTTGTTGAGATTCTAGGTTTTCTAGATCAGTTTTTTTGAGTAGGTTAGTTTTCTTGCCCTCATTTTGTTTTAAATTTTGTTTTAGTGGTGAAAGTCGCTGAGGACAGCGAGCGGTTCACCTACGTTGAACCTTAAAATCGGGGAGGGTGGTATTGTAACGTAGACATTTTCTTAAATTTTAAATTAATATGTTTGGGTTTAATTCCTTTTCTTATTTCAACGATTTTAACAATATCCCAAACTAACTCGATTGGTTGTACTCCTATGCATAATCTGTTGCATTCATATGCACCTCTTGATACTTATCTGTGGTCGGGGTTGTCATGTAAATAAAAATAATTGAAACTTGAGATATTTAGGTTGTCACTCCAGGAAAACTTTGTATGATTTAGGTATGTTTTTAGGTAAGAGAGAATTTAGATGTTAAATAAAACATAGGAATTACAGACTCCTAAAAGGGGGCTCTGAAATGAAACATTATTAGATTTAATGATAAAATGTATTTCTTAGGCTCAAGAAAGAGTTCTCGAAATAAATCAGTTCAGAATTTTCGGAGGATTTGTGTCTTCAAGGGATTGGCACCCTACTTTTGTTTTGGCCCTCTGTACTCAACATACGAGGAGGTCATTTTGAGATGACATGCACATTTGATGTGTGGACCCCTCCGGGGACGCACGCTCGCATGAGCCCTATTTGTGGTGAGACGACACATTCGCCATGTTGGTCGAAATGGTGGAAGCAGCTCGAGTCCTTCGGTGTGCTCCACTGAGTAAGTACAAATGGAATTTAGTTGTGATCAACTCCACAATGGCGCGAAACGTTGTGGGTTTGTTCTTAACCAGGTTTTTGGTTCTTTACAGAGTTGACTCCTGCTCGAGGGTTGGGAGTGCTCCGCCAGAAGTCCTAACAGCTTCCAGTGCGGTGAGCTAAATTTCCAATTGTTTCATATTTTCTTTAGCGGCCATTAAGGCGTCGGCTAATGTATCCATTTCTCGGTTTACAGGAGCCGGGAGCTTTCGATGTTTTTATATTTCTTTTGAAGATATTTTTGAAGTTTTAAAATGAGGCTGTGGGATCTGTACCACGCCTTCTGCAGCGGCCGGCTCCAACCAGGTTAGCAGCCAGCTTTCCGGGAATCCCGGGGAAAGGCGAGTTCGCTCCCCGCTGCTGCAGTTCCAGTAGCAGTTTTTGAGGTCGGTCCGTTGCATAGCTTTTGAGTGGCATCCGCGCCCAACTACAAATTTAAAATGGTTAATTATAATGTAATTCTATTCAGTTTGAAGTTTTGAAAGTTCTGGTGCATAAAACTTAGGTATCTCGAAATTTAGTTTTTAGTGTTTAATCCATTGGTGTAAACCCTTATAACTTGAACCTGTGAAGCGACCCAGCTTTACCACTGAGCTTTAAGACAAAAGATAGATTAATAAAGTTTGTTAGATATAAATTTGTTTACTTATCTCTCCTCCTAGCTTTCCTACAGCAAGATTTCCATTTAGTTTAATTTATTTTATTTTGATTTCATTTAATTTTGTTAACATGGCTGTTTCCATTTTAGACAAGCCGGAGCTTTTCATTTATTTATTTTACCCCCTTTCAAAACAGCCGTGTTACAATTGTACGAACATGCGCGTTGTTTTTATGTATGTTAAACTATTTAGATACATTCAATATATTTTTAGGAACATGTTACATGATGTTCTGTATTTTTTTACAGGTTTCAGTAACGAGATATGATGGGCCTACTAACGCGATCTCTGTGCATATAGGTGAACTATACAGGCCATACAGGGTGATCAATCCAAATGGGTCAGTATGGAGAAGTCAGAAACTATAAGAGATAGCGAAATCTGTTCTTAGGAACCATGGCGTCGATTTTAGATTTAATAATACTGGCATTCAATTTTTGTTTTAATCTATCATACATAACCGGGATTCGAACCTGGTCAATATTCTTTGTGTAATCGCGTGTAGTATTTGTTTGTATGGCAACTTTTAAACGATGCGTGATAGGTGGGGGGTGCTCGACCAAATATCATAGAGGGCCCCGAAACTAAACAAACTACATTAAAAAAAATCAAAATGGCCGACTTTTATTTTTAATTTTTTCAAGTTGGTCCGAGTGCGCTGCGGACAGGGTAGGCGCTGCAGTGCCAATGTTTACATCGTCTCTTGCGTTCTTGCGAGTTTAATAATCACTCAAAGCAGTTTTATACGTGAAATTATACTAGAATAGCTGTATTGGACCATAATAAGTGTGTACAAAATGAAGTTCAAAATGAAGATCAAAAAATACGCCGTATATTTGAAATAAAACCGACGATGGTGAAAGTGACATTTTGACGTAAAACAAACAAGTGTCCGTGAATTGAATCAAGATATATCGTGGGACATTATAATTATTTTAACCGAACTTATAAAACAGTGACTTTTTGTGATCAAATTCAGTGATTTATTATTACAATAACCTAAACACCGTTTGAGAAACCGGGTTAGAGACAATTAATTGGGTGACGTTGGATTAATTAATTATAACGCCATCTACAACTTAAGGAAGGAACTACGACACCTAAGAAGTATCGATCAGTAGAAGCTGCCCAACTAGTTCTGCTACTGGTCACAAGAGGGCGCTACTAATTCTGCTAGTGACAACAGAAGAACACTAATTCCGTTAACCATCACAAGAGGTCGTTAAGAGCCCATATAAATATTTTATCTACAGTTGTTATCATAAAAATAAATAAAAAATGGACGAACTTAAGGTACTACTTAAGGACCTACAACAAAAATTCGTTACACAAACCACCGAAATTCGCGAAATGAAAGACAGTATAAATAAAAACATCGATGAAAAGTTCACATCTTTGGAATGTAAATTCAACCACCTAGAACAAACTGTAAAAGACCAAGAGCGACGCATCGAATATTTCGACAGACATATTAGGAGGAAAAATATCATATTTTTTGGAATAGAAGAAGGTGAACGAAGTTACTATGATTTAAACAAAAATATATTAAAAATAATAAACGAAACCATGAAAATATCGTGTACAAAAGAAAATCTTGAGGAAGTACGACGTCTGGGAAGGAAAAATGAAAAACCACGGCCAGTGCTTGTAACCCTCAACACTGTTTTAATGAAAATAGATATTTAAAAAAACAAAAATTCGCTATCGAAGACGACATACTATATAAAAGAAGATTTTTCTCCGCAGGTTTTACAAGAGCGGAAACAGCTACACGGAAAACTATTAGAAGAAAGAGATAAAGGGAAAATAGCTTTCTTGAGGTATAATAAATTAGTCGTTTTACCAGGAAATAACGACAGAGGTCAAAATAACCAACAAAACACCAATTTTCACAAAAAAAGGAACCTCTCGGAGTCCCCTGAATCGCGTGGAAATACCTAGAATACTAGGTTCAAAGAAACCAACAAACCCGCCAAAAAACCACATATTCGTATTGATGACATGATGAGAAGCTTGACCACTAATGCGAGCAGTCACGATACAAACCAGTTACAGAATGAAAATAAATAGCAACTAGCGCCCCCTCCTGCTCCTGCTCTACCACAAATTCGTCACGAGAAAAATAACAAAAATAAAATTCTTCCAACCCGGCTGGTCACCGTGGAAGATCAAGACCAAAACCCTCTAGTGAATACACTTTCAGACAACTTTAAAACAGGCTTCTTTTATGTGGCCACATACAATACACGAACTCTATCAACTTATACTCGCCTTTTGGAACTAAACGAAGCACTAAAAAATATTAAATACGATGTCATAGGGCTATCTGAAATTAGACGGCTAGGAAACAACATAGAAGAACACAATTACTTCATATTATACTACATTGGGCAAACTCCAGGATTGTATGGAGTAGGATTTATTGTACACAAACGCTTCAAGAAAAATATAGTATGTTTTAAAGGCCTATCAGAACGCGTGGCCCTGCTCCAGCTAAAAGTAAACAAAGTCGAAATAACCTTGATACAATGCTATGCCCCAACCGAAGCAGCAAGTGACAATGAGATCGAGCTTTTCTATACTACTGTAAACAATGCGTTAAAAATGTCGTCAAAAAATGTTATAGTCATGGGTGATTTTAATGCCAAAATTGGAAAACCAAAACAAGAAGAAAAAGCAATAACAAAGAGGTTTGGCTATGGCACCAGGAACTGTAGAGGGACTCGACTTATAGAGTTTGCAAATGAAAACAACTTAGAAATCTTAAATACTTTTTTCAAGAAAAAAGACAACAAAAAATGGACTTGGAGGTCACCAAATGGCCAAGTGAAAAACGAAATAGACTTCATACTAACTAATTTTCCAAAAAATGCCCTCGACGTACAAGTGATCGACGTCAAATATCCCAGCAATCATAGACTTGTCAGAGCGAAAATGAAAATGCAGTTTTCAAAGAGCCGAAAAGAGCCTTACGCAAGCAAAACAAATAGCGCGCTGAAAAACGAAAAAGAAATACAATCGTACAAAGAATCACTTAAAATGAACATAAATCATCTTATTACGGAACAGGAAAGCCATACAGTCCAAAAACTTCACGATAAAATCACTACTGCTATCAATAGTAGCCTCAAAAAAGCTCATGATCCCACAGAGCTTAAAAGCGATTTGTCGCCTATATCAACTAGAACTAGAAAACTAATAACCCGGCGACAAGAACTACAAAGATTCAAGCCAAAAACACGTAGCATGAAAAACGAGTTAAAAGCTCTCTATAAACTTATTAGCAAATACATCCGCTCAGATTATAAATTTCACCGCTTGGAAACAATCGAAAGACATGTACTACAGAAGTTTAAAGAAAGCTCACAAAGAGCTAAGAACGCATACAAGCTGGATCGAAAAAATCGATAATTCAAATAAATTAACTTGTAACAGATACGAGATACTTCAAGCCGCTACTAATTTTTATCACAATTTATATAAGTTAGACTATCAAGTGCCCGTCTCGAACTTATCAAGTGAGTCGTCGACAGAATTAACAGTTCAAGAAATTAGCGTGAGCGAAGTCACGACAGCAATAAATAAATTGAAATCTGAAAAAAGTCTAGGACCAGACAAGATACCCAACGAAGCACTGAAAGTGGGGTGTCCTTACCTCGCGGGTCCACTAACACAACTTTTTAATCTGGTTTTACATACAGCAACTACGCCAATACAATGGACTGAATCGGATATTTTTTTTTTTTTCTCTAGTTTTATCTGCAATCAGCCAGACTATAAGCAGATTGGTTGAGTGCTTTATATCATGACGAGCGAGTCCTCTAGCGAGGGCTTCTACTCATTTCGCTTTGACAATTTTGGATTGTCTATGTATGAGGGAAGATGTCTTTTCTTTTTAGTCTTTTATCATATCCCTTGTCTGTTAGTTTTGCTGCCAGGTCGTTTGGGTGGTGTCTTAATCTATGGTGATATGCTTTAGTTGCGTGAAGGATTTCTTCCTTCACAGTATTGATTTGCAGGTATTTATGTATTTCTGAGTTGGTTGTGAACCACGGAGCGTTGCTTGTGGACCGCAGTATGTTGTTTTGCATTCTTTGTATTATTGCGATGTTGGAGTTGCTGGCACTGCCCCAAAGTTGTATGCCGTACATCCATGCTAGCTTAAGAATAGTTTTGTAGATTAGGAGTTTGTTGTCTATGGAGAGTTTACTGTTTCTTCCAAGTAACCAGTAATAATCGCGAAATCTAAATCTTAGTTCTTCTCTTTTTGTTTTGATGTGTTGTTGCCATGTAAGCCGTCGATCTAGATGTAAGCCGAGGTATCGGACACTGTCATGGTGGGGCAGTGTGGAGTTTTCCAGAGTAACTGGGGGGCAGTTTCCTTTCCTGAGCGTGAAAGTAACTTGAACAGATTTTGATGCACTTGCTCTTATCCTCCATTTTTGCAACCATTTTGTTATATCCTCTAGCGCGTTTTGTAACTTAAGTGATGCGATACCAGGATCCCTGCTACTTGCAAGTATGGCAGTATCATCAGCAAAAGTGGCCGTGGTGATCCCATCCACTTGTGGTAGGTCAGCCGTGTAAATCGTGTAGAGCACCGGTCCCAACACTGAGCCCTGGGGCACTCCAGCTTTTATTTCTAAGAGCTTAGAGGTCTCATCATCCTCTTTAACTTGAAATAGGCGATTTGATAGATAGGAGTGAAACAAGTTAAAGTAACTGTGGGGTAGGTATGTGCGCATCTTGCAAAGCAGCCCTTTGTGCCATACTCTGTCGAATGCCTGTTGAATATCTAGAAAAGCTGAAGAACAGTATTCTTTTTCTTCCAGTGACTTTCTGATTCGCTCCACGACTCTGTGAACTTGTTCAATTGTGGAATGCTTTTGTCTAAAGCCGAACTGGTGCGTTGGTATGACTTTTGTCTCTTCTAGTATCGGAAGGATTCTTCTTAGGAGCAGTTTTTCACAGACTTTTGACAGGATCGGTAGTAGGCTAATTGGCCTATATGAGGTAACCTCGTTAGCAGGTTTTCCTGGTTTGTGTATCATGAGTATCTGGGAGACTTTCCGCAAGCTGGGATAATATTGTACTCTTAGGATTCCATTGTATAGTGTCGCCAGGAACACTACTGCTTTTCTCGGTAGATGCTTTAGAACTTCTTTTGAGATGAGGTCGAATCCTGGTGCTTTTTTATCTTTCAGATCATTGATTACAGTCAGTTACTCGAGAACGTACGGGCTATAACTTCAAAATTAGGGGTCGGGGGTAGCGGGGGGTGTCATTTTTGAGATCAGGAGACACAACTCCATCATGCATCGATGTTAACTCCTAACCCGTTATGCTCGACCTATTAGAGTGCAGTCACTGCTGCACAAGCTGGAGCGTGACGTCTAGGCTTGCACGTCGGTCCGATGCACATTCAGTGGACAATTGCACATGCAGCTTGCTAGCGGGCCGATCGTGACCTTAGCTCATACGTGAGTTGGGATACGCGCTACTGGACGCGGTGTCGCGTCAGCTTATTCTATGTCAATGAAACCAACAAGTATTACATAATAATTTTTATTTAAAAAAGTAAAACAAATAAAGCATCGCTATAATTAGCGAACCTAAATACCGCACAGGTGACAAAGGACATGTAACCATGATCTCAAATAGTATTAAAGTACTTATGATAAATAAAATCTTTAGTATCAATTCGGATCTGGTAGGCCAGCGAGGAATCCAATCCCTCAGGTCGCCATCAGCCATGGTCTCTTGACGACGTGGTAGTGTCGCGTCGGCATCGTGTCGGCTTTCTGTGCTCTCGTCAAAAGGGATCCGGTCGAATCGGTGACCTCTAAACAGATAAATTGACATTAATTTCGTTAGAGCTCTTACAAGACGTTCCGATGGGTTGGCGCACACGAAAACGTGTTTGCTCAGAAGTTGGAAAATAATAAGAAACTTGGACGACGGAACGTTGATATGAATTTGTAGAAATGATGTACTCACTTCTTAGCATCCTGTGCATTTTGCAGTCTTGGCAATGACGATCCAGTAGTTGCGAATCGAAATTAAGAGACGGACGTTGATGTCCAGGTCTTCGGTCACAGTGTTGCTCTGGACGAACCAGTTCACGCAGTGGCTGTTTATGCGCTAATGCTTTCTATTAAGAATTTATGAACGCTATTTATAATAGCCTGTCGATAACAGTTTCAGGACAATGATCAGAAAAATGAAACCACATTGACGCAATCGGCGGTAATTAAATATAAAATAATCGTCAAATGAAATTAACAATGCGTGCATATATGGTCTAATCACGGTCAGTTTTAATAGCGTCAATTTGTATATCGATTACATTGGTTTTCCTGAAATTCCGACGTCAAAGTACTTCCCAGTTATGTATGACTAATTAATTTTATCGTATACTTTATTTAGCCGCATACTGTTTGTGTTTAAACTGGAGTAGATAAAGTTTGTACCTAAAGTGGACACTAATCGAACACTACAAAGTGCATACGTTTTGACATGCTAACTTGTATGAACTCCGTACAAGATAAACCTTAGGTGCCAACCAAGTGCTTCGTGTCTTGGCCGCACCATCGGGCTACCGATACGGTCAGCGCGACACAAAAGAGCCCACTACGGACTCTGACTTCAAAGTTAAGGCTCCAGGGCCTGCACGTCAGTCCGATGCACATTCAATGCACATGCAGCCTGCTAGCGGACTGATCGTGACCTATCAGGTGTATACGTGAGTTGGGCTACCTACTAGACGCGTTGTCGCGTCGCAGCTTATTCTATGTCAATGATACCAACAAGTATTGCACAATATAATTTTTATTAAAAAAAGTAAAAAAAAAAGGAAGCATTCGAGTTTATTCAACGTCCCAGTACGTGTTTAGGTCCGGGCCACTGAGAAATCCAATTCGGGTCCCCAAGGCCCGGAATTTCTTAACGACGTGTTCACCTTCCGGGAGCTCGAATCGGCCGCGGGACCTGGTGGGGTCGGTGAACTGAAAATAGAAAAATTGACGTTAATTTCGTTGAAGCTTTTACAAGACGTTCCGGAGGGTTGGGTCACACGATAAACTCTTTGCTCAGAAGTTGCAACACTATAAAGAAACTTGGACGTTGATACGAGTTTGTAAAAATGATATACTCACGTTTTGCGGACAGGGCAACTTCGGTATAGGCTGTGGTCTCGCGTCCGCTATGAGGATCAAAGCCACCAACACCAGCAAACTATTCATTGTATAGAGTGGTAGCTATAATTGTAGTAGCTGTAAATGAAAAGAAATAAAATATTAAAGTCAGACGTTAAAAAGGTTCGCCATTCCTGAACGGAATGCGCAGGAGTACATAAAAATGCATAATAAAGTAATGAAAAGAAATACTGGAAACTTACATAGAAAGTCGACGTTGATAACGGCGATATTTGCTTTGAAGGAGCTTGGTCACAGTATTTCTGGAAGGCCGGACGTATCCACGGAGCGGCTGTCGACGAGCGTATGAAAATCATGAGCGACCTACGGACGTTATATAGTGGCCCGCTGATACGAGTTACCGCAAGTTAAGCACTGAAGTTGAATCAACCCATGACGCAGTTAGAGGGAAAATATAACGAAAAAATGCTAAAATCAATTTAATCAAGAATGAGGAAATTGCGATCGGTTATTATTTGTGCGTCATGTGTTGGAAATAATGGTCTAATTATTGCTGAAATGCGCAATAACTATTTTTCTAAATCCCGCGGCCAACGCAATTTGTACATGTTTACGTAATAATTAAATTAATAACAACATGCTGTTTGCAAACTGGAGTAGAATTTGTGCCTAAGGTGGCCAATGCGTTCGTAGAGTACAAAGTCCATAAGTCTTGACATGCTAACTTTTTCAAAGTCCGTACAAGCAGAAACTTGCACGCCTATCAGGTGCTCCGTGTCTACTTGGCCGCACCATTGAGCTACCGATAAAACCGCGCCGCACGTGACTATCCGAGGCTGCATCGAGATCTCGGTAACGCAATGGAACGAGCTGCGACGAGTGCGCTATCTTTGAAGAAAAAACCACGTATTTCTGCTCAGGCGTATCAACAGCGGCTTGAGCTCATGAGAGACCACGTCGCAACATACAAAAAGTTCAGGTCGCAACGGATTGTTCAACGGCGCACACTCGCTGAAATTCCAGTTAATTTTCGAATGACGTATAATTGCGGTAAACTAGTAACATTAATAAATGGCGATACATCCGATTCAGTTATCGTTATCCTCATGTGGTAACGGCATACTGTTACAATGACGTTATCCAGCTAAGAGGTAAATTAGACTGGAATTCACGTCGCAACTAGCTTGCGTAATTATTGTAAAATCCCGAGATAAGGTGTTTGGTTGCCATGGTCACAGAATAAGAGACGTGACAAAGCACCAACGTGTCCCTTGCTGCCTTATTCTCGCCGTCCGAGCAGGACGGTGATCCGGCCGACAAAGCTTGCATAATGTTTATCCTTCACATAACATTGATGCGTCTCGGGCATCGCTGCACATTACAGCATACGGAGATCGCGTCAGACGTTCGCCCCATGTTCGGTTATCTTAACCTACGTCACACTCGTGGGCGTGTACGACACATGGACACACGCACACATACACATACAAGGAAAACGTCTTATGAGCTGTGTAGACGTCACAAACGTTTTGAGATGAAGTAATATTTTTAGCAGAGATCTGCGAGCAGATAAGCAGGTAGATTGTTATGTAGACGCTGACACTGGCCTTAAGATCGACGTTACGTTAGTAGGTTTCGCGCCAAGGGGCTCGTTAGCTCGGCCGCGTTTATCTTCTTACCTTTCTGCAACACCTGAGAGTCGTTTGTAGAGATTCATGCTTAGACCTTATCTAGAAGCATGCCCGGAGGCTAGCGACCATCGTTTGTGGTGAAAAAATTCGACTGCATTCTGAGGCAAATGCATCTAAATGCATCGGGTTGACATTGCAATTTCGAAATTCCTACTATCACCTAATGGTGCATCTAGGAATTATGGCCCGTACGTTCTCGTGTTCCCTACTGTACTCTCCAGACTTCGCGTACAGTTACTGGAGTTGGTGGAAGTGACATTTGCAAGGGCTGGCTTAGTCTTTTGTCTACTTCTCTTTCAGACTCTGCGTCATTCGCGGCATTCGGGTAGAAGACATTTCGTAAGTATTCTGCGAAGGTTTCTGCTTTTTGTCGTGGGGTTCGCGCCCAGCCTGTGCTACTTCGAAGAGGTGTCTTAGCTAGTTGCGGTTGGTCAAAGTTTTTCGTAAATTTCCACAACGAGTAGTTTGTTGCTGCTGTTCCTGTTAGTGATTCTAGTTGCGTCTCTAAGGTGATGTTGTAGGTGACAGGTTAAATAAAAGACGTAAATTCGCAAAATACAAGGCCAAAACTGTGGTACGAGCGAGGAGTCAACGCGGCGGGTGTGAATTTTGGAAATGTACTTCTACCTTACGTTACATATAGGTGCAGCGCATGACTTGGGCTCGCTACCGTCCATTGTTTTTAAGTAGCTTTAATTAGAATGGTTTACACTAGATGGCATTACAAGTACCAAAGTTAACCAAAAGCAATAAAGATTAATAAACCTAAAGTACAGTTAACATAAAATATATGCGTCGCCTACAATCCCACCCCCTTAGTGATGACTAGTCATCACGAGCCATCTCTGGTGCAAGTAAGGCGACGCGTGTGACGGGACGGCGTAAAATACCGGTGCGCGTGCGGACATCGACCACGCGAGTACGTCCGTCAGTACCGGCGTGTGTCGCACTCACTATTCCGTGCCGCCATGATCCACGATCTAAGTTAGGTTCGACTAAAATTACATAATCTCCTACGTGTAAGGAACGCCTGTCGCGCGTCCACTTCTGTCGCGGAAGTGTTGGCAAGTACTCCGTGAGCCAACGTGCCCAAAACATATCAGTTAGACGTTGTGCTATCCGCCATTGACGTTTCAGCTGGAGATCCTCGTTGTCGTACTTACCAAAAGCTGGTCCGTTTGATGACGTGCCAATCAAAAAATGATTGGGCGTCAGAGCTTCCGGATAATTAGGGTCCGTCGATACGTACGTGATCGGACGACTGTTGACCAGGGCTTCAACCTCGGCCATCAATGTTGAGAGCGTCTCTGAGCGTGGTGCGCGTTCCTTAAGTATAGCTCGCAGGGATGATTTTACAGTGCGCACCATGCGCTCCCACGCTCCTCCCATCTCTGGAGCGCCTGGAGGAATGAATTTCCACTCGATTCCTCTCACGAGTCCATCATTGCGCAGCGCATCGCTGTCTAGTTCAGCGATACTGCGCTTCAGTTTTAAGTCAGCGCCTTTAAGATTTGTCCCATTATCGCAGTATATCACGGTAGTGGTACCTCTGCGTGCTATCATCCGTCTTAAACCCATTATGGTCGAATCAGTGGTAAGACTTTCCGTTATTTCAACGTGAACGGCTCGAACTGTCAGACACGTAAATAACATGCCGTAGCGATTTTGTCTACCACGACCTACTGTGACCTCCATTGGGCCAAAAAAGTCAATTTCGGTGAACGAAAACGGACGACGGTTGTGCTGCAGCCGGGCAGCTGGCAGGTCACCCATGCGCTGCGGCTGCGGCATGGCGCGACGATATCTGCACAGTAGACAATGAGCTGCGACTGCGCGCACAGTTGGTCGCAGTTGCAGAATCCAATAGCGTTGCCTTAACTCATTAACGACTAGTTCTTGAGCTCTGTGCAGTGCCAGTCTGTGGTAGTGTTCTACAAGCAGTCTGGTGATTCGATGTTTGCCATCAAGAATCACTGGCCTCTTCGTAGACTCCTTGACACCCACACTCTTGTCGATGCGGCCTTCTACCCGTAGTAGGCCCGCATCGTCAAGATAAGGTGTTAACTGCAGTAGCCGGCTATCTTTCGATAACGGCTTATTTCTCTTTAAGCAATCAATTTCTGAAAGAAAAGAATCATGTTGACATTTTTTTATCAACAGGTCCTCTGCCGATTGTAACAGCTCGGTGTCGATTCGATTGCATTTACGTTGACATTTTTTAATAAATAGTAATACCCGTGCAGTTGTCATAAGTAATCGAATCCACGACGAAAAATTATTTTCGTTAGGTACCGGCAACGTGCTAGTACAGTCGGCCGAGGACACGACATTAATAACCTTACGTTCACAGAGCGCGTCCTCGAGCTGCTTAGAACTCTTGAGATCCTTGGGCCACTCACTTTCGCGTTCACGCAAGAACCTAGGCCCCTGGAACCATACATCATCGAACTGCAGAGGTGGCGCATCCTCACGAGTGGCCAAATCGGCTATGTTTAAGGCCGTGGGCACGTAACGCCACTCTGACGCTGTGGTCAACTCGTCAATCTCACCAAGGCGGTGAGCGACGTATGGTTTATAGTCCCTTGGGTCACTGCGAATCCATTGGAGGGCGGTATTTGAATCCGTCCAAAAATACCTCTTATTTGGCTTAATATCTTTGTGCTCGCTCTGTATTGTGGCGGCAAGACGAGCAGAGCAAACAACCTTGAAGTTCCAATCTCGGTATGGATACCGGGCGAAGAGGGGTCACTCTGCTTTTACTCGCCACAAAACATACATTCAGAGTTCCATCTGAGCGAACAAGACGCCAATAAACAACAGCGGCATACGCCTTACTGCTGGCATCGCAAAAGGCATGCAATTCGGTACTTATAATAGTGGGGTCACTTACCCCATCCGCCGAATCATCATAGCATCGCGTCCATGCTCCCGCGTCTGCGTAGTGCCGTGGTATGCGCAGCGATGCTAGTAGTTTAAGCTCGTGGAGCCACCTTACCCAGCACGCATGCTCCTCCGGTCGGATGTGGCAGTTCCAATCCACGCCACTACGGTGAACGTTCTGAAATATTATTTTACTCTTTATAATAAAAGGCGACAAAAAACCGTGTAGGTCATAAACCGACATGATGAGACTAAGCATTTTTGCTTTCGTAGGAGCCTCAGATCCATTTAATATTTCCTGTGGGACACGATTAAATGAGATTTTAAATCCAAAAGTATCATCTGAAGGATGAAACATTAACCCTAATGTTCGCTCGGTTGTGTTCATGACTCCGTCCTTAAAGTGAACAGCTGATTGCGCGAGCGCATCGGTAGGTATATTTTTCAATACCTCCTTACTATTACTAGACCAGTTTCGTATCTCAAATCCACCGCTCTTGTGAATAAGAGTAATTTGTTCAACCAACTTAACTGCATTTTCTACACTGCTAGTTGAATATAAACAATCATCCATATAATGACTATTTACAATAATATTTACCGCCTCCGGATATAAATCATCGTACTTAGATGCATTTTTATTCTTAATGAATTGAGCTATAAAAGGACTGCAAGTAGCACCAAACAATAGACTTTGCATGTTTTTACGGGTGCGCGCGGAGATTCCTGCCATAAAAAACGAAGTACGTGTTGATCTTCCGGCCTTATTTCCACCCTTAAAAACATGTCCTTAATGTCCCCAATTATAACTATTTTATTCTCGCGAAACCTGAGCATAATTCCCATAAGCGAATTATATAAGTCTGGACCCGTTAATAAATAACTATTAAGACAATTCCCATTTACTTTAGCAGCACAATCATAAACAAGTCTCAACTTACCAGGTTTGTTGGGATTTTGAATTCCGAAGTGCGGGAGATACCATATGCGGTCGGCCGAAAGTTCATTTTTCTTGAGCTCACGTGCATAACCAGCGGCAAACAGCTTGTTTACCTCCATTCAGTAGCGATCTGCGTACGCGTTGTCTTTAGCA
Organism: Cydia splendana; assembly: GCF_910591565.1. Lineage (NCBI taxonomy): Eukaryota > Metazoa > Arthropoda > Insecta > Lepidoptera > Tortricidae > Cydia > Cydia splendana. The sequence goes on along the minus strand of NW_026946848.1, from coordinate 143,151 downwards.
AATCAACGCATTAAAGACTGTAGTCGCGTAAAGGCAGCTTCGCGTGTATCTGGCATGGTGAATACGTCCTTCTTGAACGGCAGACCAACCTCCCATTGATTCCCGATAAGGCGCGCTGTATCTTCTAGTACCTGCAACGCCCTTAAATGATCGCTATTTTCACGGCGTAAGGTTGAAATTCCTATGGAGTCTAGGGAAAAAGAATGTTTAATTAAATCATTTAATTCAACTATATCCTCGCTGTCTGTGTGACTGAGATGGAACACGTTGGCAGCGTTAGAGTGAGTGCGACCACAATTGCCATGAATTGACCAACCTAACTTGCTTGCTAAGATCCATAAGGCTCGGTTTCACTACCATGAATGATTTCAATCGGAGCGATTAAGAAGTAATTATCTTCCCCAATAAGAATGCGCGGTATAACACGACTTTTACACACATAATCCTTAATATGAGATAAACGTTTACAATTTAAACTGTTAATTATAGATAAATCTTGAGCTGGTAAATGTAATTTAGACACTTTACGCAACTTAATGTCATAACTATTGTTATTGTTTTGTCCACTTATCTGAGCGATAACGGTCGGCACAGCTGATTGGTACACTTCTAGTCCAAACGCATCAGTAAACTTTATAGAACGCGGTTGTTCACATTTAAGACCTAACTCGGCTGCTAGATCAGAGTCTATCATGGACACAGAAGAGCAATCGTCCAGAAGCGCGTATGTACTTACGGTACCTTTAGGTCCACGCAATCGCACTGACACTACTTTTACCATGACGTTATCCACAGAAGAAGGTTTACCACAATCCGATGTAACGTGTGCCACGGTGTCGAGGGCCGAAGGTGCCGGCTCGGGGACCGGCGGTTGAGCCTGCGCTGTGGCCGGCTCGGGCGGCGGGTCGACGACCGCGTCAGCTGATTGTGATGACGTAGGCTTCTTCTAGTGTAGTATCCTGTGGTGTGCGAGTCCGCAACCATCTACGTCGCACTTGGGCGCGGGGCATGTGTCTCTGTCGTGTCGTGACGTCAGACAACAATAACAAAGTCCTTGAGATTTGATGAACTTCCATCTATCACGGCGCAGGGCACGTTTGAACACACGGCACTCAGGCAGCGGGTGAAATCCTTTTGAGCAAAATTTACAATCCTTGTTTTCCTCGACGGCTTTAGTTGTTAATACGGGCCGATTAATACGGACTTTGTTATCACTTGAGTATTTCGCTGTAGTTTTTATTTCACTCGGCTTACTTTGTTCACGTACCTGTGCCATTCCAACTAGTGATAACATTTGTGCCTCTTGTTTAAGAAACTCAGATATCAGGGTCAACTTAGGCTGATCTTCATCTAACCTTTTGTATGCGAAGTCGGTCCATTTGCCAATCAAAGTACTCGGTAGCTTGCTTAGAACAGCTGATGCGAGCTCGGGGCTGCGTAGATAATCTGGCTTATTTAGCGCACCTATTGTTGCTACGCAGTTATTTACTTTGATTGAAAAATCAATTAGGTCATGATGGTACGACGTGGGTAACGAAGGTAGCTTCTTCAGCTGCGTCGTAAGGTTCATGATGATGACATCCGATCGGCCAAACCTTAATTCGAGAGCTTCCATGACGGCTGCGGGCGGGGTGTTACCGATCAGCAGAGCGGTAACCGTGTCCTTGGCGTCGCCTCGCAGTGCTTTGCGTAGTCTCTCCAGGTTCTCAGACTCACTGAACTCACAGACTCGAGTAAATTCCGTGTAAGCCTTTTTAAAGTGCAACCACTCGACGCTGTCGCCGCTGAAAATCGGTAAGTGACGTGGCGTAGACAGGCGGCTAAGCAAACGATCCTCGCGCTTGGCTGACGAGTTCGTCATGATATCCTTTAAGGTAAGCGCTAGTTCTCGGATGCTGTCACTTGGAACATCGGGTTGCCGGACTATGGGTAAGTTGACAGGTGCTGGTGCAGGATTGGGTGGCAGTGCTTGCTGCTGTGGCTGATAAGGCGCATCAGGTTGCGGTATGTAAGTAGTTTCATCGTGACCTTGACTCAACCATTGTTCGACGTTAGACCGCGCTCTGTTGCTATGCGCGCTTCCGCTCGCTTCACTACCGCGCTCACTCTGCGTCACACTTCGGCGTCAACGTGTGCTAGATTAGCTTCTAGCTTTTTATCAATAAGCGCCAGCTCAATCTGGGCCTTGGCTTGAGCGGCTTCAAATTCCAATTGCTTACGTTTTGCAATGGATGATGACGTAGATAACTTCGACTTGGCTGACGAAATTGAACCCCGTACACTTTTTGGTGTTTCCATTTTCACATCCTTCGGCTGTTTCACTTTATCACTATCAGTGCCGAGGTCTAGGAATTTATTAACTATAGGTTCCGCGGGCGCGTTGCTCGATGTACTCGCCATTTGCAATTTCGTGCGCTCGAGTTCGCGGCGATGTTGTTTACGAGTTTTAACCTGCGATGTCGGCTTGATCATCACTTCTGGCACAGATCTGGTTCGAAGACCACTTTATTGTAGGTGACAGGTTAAATTAAAGACGTAAATTCGCAAAATACAAGGCCAAAACTGTGGTACGAGCGAGGAGTCAACGTGGCGGGTGTGAATTTTGGAAATGTACTTCTACCTTACGTTACATATAGGTGCAGCGCATGACTTGGGCTCGCTACCGTCCATTGTTTTTAAGTAGCTTTAATTAGAATGGTTTACACTAGATGGCATTACAAGTACCAAAGTTAACCAAAAGCAATAAAGATTAATAAACCTAAAGTACAGTTAACATAAAATATATGCCTCGCCTACAGATGTTATGCCAGTTTTTTAACATTTCTCTTAATTTCCTAGCTTCATTCTCAAATGCAGTTTTATCTACATCCAGTCTAGTTTGGTGCCAAACCCGCCTCAAGCGTCTTTTGTTTCGTAGAATGCTTTTAATGGATAATGGATAATTATCACGTTGCTTGCGGTTGTGGTTTGCGGGAGTGGTTAACCAGCAAGCCTTTTGGATGAGAACAGTGATATACTTAGTTGCGGTTTCTATGTCATCAGGTGTCTTAAGCGCAACTTTTAGATTAATCGATTCCTCTAAGTAGTTCTTGAAAGCCTCCCAGTCTGTGTGTTTATTATACATCACTTCTGGCTCTTTTTTCTCAATCAGCATAGTGCTTATAGTTAATAAGACAGGTGTGTGGTCAGAAGAGCTGTCATAGCACGGTTCTTGTTTGAGATAGTGCCTGGTCAGACCCCTTGTCACGAAGAAGTCTAGCAGGTCCGGGAGCTTTTTTGCATCTGCAGGCCAGTAGGTTGGTTCAGAGGTATTAGAGTGTTAGAAGGTTCAAATTTTCTATGCTTGAATCGGATATAATTTTACTTTATAAAAAAGGCGATCCGAAAAATATAGGTAATTACAGACCTATAAGCCTGTTATCTTCAATTTATAAATTGTTTTCGTCAATTCTAGAAAAAAGAATAAGAAATACTATTGAAAAACATCAAACGGTAGAGCAAGCCGGGTTTAGAAGAGGCTTTAGCACGGTCGATCATATACACTCCGTGGAAATGCTGATAGAAAAATATCAAGAGTTTAACAGGCCACTCTACCTCGCCTTTATCGACTTCCAGAAAGCTTTCGACACTCTCTACCATCACTCTATATGGGAATCTCTACATTCGCAAAATATCGAAGAAAGCTATTTAAAAGTATTACAACATCTTTACCAAAACTGCAGAAGTAGAGTACGATTGGAAACAACAGGACCTGCCATACCTATCATGAGAGGAGTTAGACAAGGTGACCCAACAATTTTCATTGCAGTGCTACAATCGGTTATAGGTAAACTAAACTGGCAGAAAACTGGACTAAATATTAATAACAAATATTTAAATAATTTAAGATTTGCGGACGACATAGTCTTGTTGTCCGAAAATGTCGTAGATCTGCAATCGATGATTAACGACCTTCACGAATCAAGTCGACAAGTTGGCCTCGAAATAAATTGCAGCAAAACAAATATTATGACAAACCAAAAAACAAAACAACCAGTTTACATAGAAAATGTAGAGCTACGATATGCCGACTCTTACATTTACCTGGGCAAACAAATTTCGTTTAAAAAGAGAGAAATGAATTTGAAATTGAAAGGAGAATTACAAACGCTTGGAGAAGATTTTGGGGACTTAAAGAAGTTATGAAAAGTGATATGCATATTAAGATTAAACAGAAAGTTATGGATACCTGCATCCTCCCATCACTGACCTATGCGAGTCAAACATGGAATTTCACAGTTTATAACAAAAATAAGATTAGGTCATGTCAAAGAAGTATGGAGAGAAGTGTACTCAATGTAAAAAGAATTCAAAAAATATCGCATACATTAATTAGAAAGAAGACAAAGGTCACAGACGCCCTAGGTCACTGTAAGAAATTAAAGTGGCGGTGGGCGGGACACGTCGCTAGGATGACAGACAACCGATGGACTCACAGACTGACCACTTGGAAGGGGCCATCAGGTACAAGAAAACAAGGCAAACCCAAAGCGCGATGGACTGACGAAATAGTGAGACTGGCTGGTGATCAATGGATGCAAAAAGCTAATTATAGAGACGCTTGGAAATCACTAGAGGAGGCCTTCACCTTCGAGTAGCGAGGGGTTCTTACATTATTAGATATTATAAATTAAGTATTAAGTATAAAGATGTTAAAACGTAGAACTGTTTTGTAGAAATAGGTTTATTTAAAAGTGTGTAAGTTTATTTTTTTGTAAGAAATATAAGGCTTTTTTATTTATTATTTATTTATTTATTATATGCACGAGTGTTCAAGTTTACATTAATCTTAATCTATACATTTGCTACGTTTTAGTAAAAATACAAGACAAGTGTTATGAAATGCCTGAAGTCATAATTTTAAGACTCCAGGAACACTGGGTTTAAGAACAAAACATTGGACACTACTAATGCCATCTTGTGAGGCGCAAGAAACTAAAGGTTGCCTAGGAACTGAAGGCTATGAAATTTACATTAATCTTGATTTTCACATTCTTTATGTTTACATAAAAACTAGGCAACACATAACACAAGTTACGCAATGTTTTGGATTTTTAAAACTACGGGAAAGATAAAATATCGCTAATGTTTATGTCGAAGTTGAGGACTACTAGCGCCATCTAGTAGGCTCCATGTGAACTAACCATAGCTTGTTGATGTTTTGGGGGAAATTCACGTTACAATACTGAATTTGTTTGTTAGATAAATGGATAATTTTTAAAATATTAAAAAACTCGAAATTTAATAGAAGGATTTTACCTGCCAATAAAATCCATATTGTGGTCCAGAAGTCCTCTCCGGTGTTGTGACAGAGCGTTTATTGGATTTTTGATGAATATTTGCCTCAAATAGCCCATCTGATGACTCCTTCCTGTGGTGACGTCACTTCCCCTGCAACAAGTTTCACAGCCGGCGCCAAATAACTGGTTCTTTTACCGCCATTCAACCAGAGCTCGGTTCGATTCGAGCGATTATTCGTCATTGCGTCTCACCAGGTAGGCCTTAATAGGCCCGGAGAGGACTTCTGTACCACAATATGGATTTTATTGGCAGGTAAAATCCTTCTATTGTGGTCCCTTCGTCCTCTCCGGTGTTGTGAGACTTGTCTGTTATCACCTGGTGAATGGCCATAAAGCTTAAATATAAACAAACATCTAGGTAGAGATTACCTTTATTAATAATAATATAAGCATAGGTACATAATTACATCACAAATTCATAGCCATAACAATCGAAATATTTAGTCAAGCCTAGAATAAAATCTACTTATTAATTAAACTGGATGAAAAAGGCGAGCTACGGATGTATCGCTTACTGAATCGTTATTTCTAATAAATTGCCGTCTGTAAAAATTATGAAAAGTATTCTCACTTCTCCAATTCCCTCTTAGAAGAATTTCATCAATAGGGTACAAAGCAGGTACGCCGCGCGACAATAAACATTTTTTTTAACAGAGTTATGAAAAAAAATGTTTGACAAGTTTACTATTCTGTATAGTAGGATAACTGGGCTATTCACAGGTATTTTTTTTCTAGAGCAAATCCTCATAGTTTAAATTTTTTAGAGGATTTACGAAAAAAAAAATTAAAAGATTTTTTTTTAATTTTGAATTTCTTGATTTTTTTGTATGGGTGAGTGAAAATTTAGTCACAGAACTGAATTCTTCATCCTCGAATTACACGAAAAATACACCAAACTTGATATAGTTGCGAGATGTATGCAGATATAAAGCTTAGAGTGAGGCGCGCCGGAGGCACTTTTACCCCCCCTCCCCTGCCCACCTGCTGGGGGGAACCTCTTGGCAACCGGGCTTAATCAGCTCAGATCACTCCCAGGAACACCTGTTCCAAGCGGTTTGCTTTGTCTCCAAAATGCAAGGTGGTGGACCTTAGATCTCCTGCTTTATACTCTGTCAAGCTGGATATGTTATGTAACACATACTTCACAGGTATGTGTCACAAATACAAAGGAAGTCAAAGGTGTACAATGTAAGCCAAACAACATCTGACCCGGGGCAGGCTTTCTCATGCAAGCTTGTCTCCGAGTTGCGATTGGAACCTTAAACAACATATCACCAACACCAACCGGGAAGGCGCGCTTGTCCTCATCATTGTAGTTTCTGCTTTCGCCTTAAACACTCCACAAACATAAGATGTCATTCACTGAGCATAGTAACCCCTCCACATAACCCCGGCGTTCGTAGGTTTGACACTTGTCAAAGTCACCGAGGTAGGGGTGCGCTTTTCTGTCTTAACATTTACGATTAGAACCGGTATTATAATGGAGGCCTCACACGCAGATACCATTGTCGAGAACGCTTCGAAAATGTTTAAGATATAAATTAATGTATTCTCGATAATTATTGATTCATCATTTATGCAACAAAACCTTACATTGGTCTATGACCGCCCGTTCCAGACCGACCATAGACACAGTGATGGAAATCGAGTAAAACGGAACGACCGGCCATAGACGAATGAAGGAGTGAAGTGTCAAAGAAAAAACACCTTGGCCCCCGATGATCGGATCGAGTGGCAGACGTTCCGCGGTGGAAAAGATAATCGAGTAAAATCGTGGGAAAGTGCGGTTCTTATGGACGGGGCGACGCAGCCCGCGACGGCGACGGGCGGGGCCTAAGAGAGGCAACCCGGATTTCGTCGGCCAGCAAGAGATCGCAGACCGGAGCGTCGGAGCTACGGCCGACAATGTGCGCCATCGCCTGCCCCCACGGGCCAGAAGGGGCCCATCTACATCAACGCGCTTCTCGCGGGACACGGCGCGGGTCCAGGTAGCGGCCCGACGCCGCCCCCTCCGCGCCGCGGAGCTCCCACCTTGCCGTCCGTGCCTGAGGGCACGAAATGCATAGCGGCCGCCATGACACCCCCGCCGGCGTGCACCACACCAGACGCGTAGGGCCGCAAGACGCGGGCCCTGCGACTGCGCCATCGCCTTCCCTGCGCGAGGCATCGTCGGCGTGGAGCGCCGACCTTCGGGACACTCGTGAGTCGTTCTCATTATCTTTCATGGCCATGATTGCGCGCGTATCCAACGTCCGAACGTTCCTTAGTAATTAGTTATAGGGGGCCCCGTAAATTTAGTAATATAAAAACAACTACTTAGTTTATACAAAGCGGTATCGAAGGCTGCCATGTGCGCGGGTCCGCAATACAAGTATTAATTGACCATCTTGTTTTCACTTCTGCCAAAAGCATCCCTTCCAGTTATATCCAGCGCAGCATAGGACGGTCCTTGAACCAAAGGTCCGTTGCTCTCCAGAGATTTGTCCGGCTTAATTTAGTAAGTATCTGTAAGTATTTAGTGTAACGTCTCTTCCAAATTTACAATCTTATCCCGCGACTGTTTTACTTAAAACTCTTATTTTATTTACGTTACAGTTAGTAGCAATGTAACGCAACTAAAGTATGGTATCCCTAGGAACCGAACAAAAAGCAGTAATGTACATCGAACAACGATGAAATATAACCATAGATATAATATACTTAAAGACGAAGTCTAAGCGAGCTGTCACTGTTACCACTTTTGTTTAGTGTACTATTAATAATGTGAATCCACCTTGCTGTAGCTATGTCGATAAAGTCATATCGATAAACTATCGACATATCTTGCAATTTTAATTTTACTTCAAAGGTTTAACGATTTACGATACCTAAAATGAACAAAAACGCTTTTATTCTTTATTGTGGTTATCAGATCACAATTTTATCGTCACGCTCCAGCAGGGAACGAAGAGAAAGTTCAGATATTTAATTAAAATACATAAATACCTACTAAATTATGTGTTCCGAAATAATTGAATTATTTTATTATATTATAATATATTCATTATCCATTAGCATTTCAATTATGTTTATGTTTAACGAAGATTCAATATTCAATAATCAAGCTTCAATTAATCGCTATTTCGTTCCGCTGTGTAGCGTTTATCGATATTATATAACATGATTAAAATCGGATTTTCACATCACGGTAACACCTTGATTTGAAGTCAATCTTGTCAACAGTATGGTTGTCCTTTTTTGACAAACGGCATTTTTAAAAGAGCGAGGAGAGAGAAATGATACTAGTTGCTGCACCGTCAAAGAGAACAGACAACGTTGGGGCCTTGAATGTAACAAAACAGTTCCACAGATATGATATAAATGACACGCGATTTTCGAATAATTCAAACGTAGTGTTGCTAACCCGCGATTTTTCAAATTTACCGCCCCTTTTTTTCTCACTGACAATATTTGCTTGACCAACTATAGGTAATAGTTTTCTATCAGTTCAACAAATTTACTTCTCAACTCAACTTATCTTCAACTTCTGGCAAAATATTCTTATACTTATGTTATATGTGCTAGATATCGATGATTGAGATAAAGTCTCAGTTTTAAAGCAATTTACGGCAACCATCACCTATTACCATATCAAATATTTCATCACTTTTTTTTTTCATAAAGTAAAAATAGGTATACATGACCTGATGTCCAGTGGTGACCATGATGACCATTACAACAGAACTCTGCTTCGCTCTAGATTCCTTTTCACTGCCGCAGCAATTCCAGCTACATTCCCTTTCGCGAAGGCGGAGACTTCTGGTGTTCGCAAGCGCCGTTGATCATCATGAGACATCGTCAGCCATATTTTCCAACAACTCGGCATGAAACGTAAAAGTATTCGGTGTTATATATACTATATAATATACCTTATAAGCTCAAAAAGGAATTATATAAGTACCTAATTATGTTTAATAGTAGTTCAAATTATAAACATTCATTTATCTCAAAAACGGTGAGTCGTAGCGAAAAACGAATGAAAATCTAAGCCCCCTTTAATACCTTGTATGCATAGTAAGCATCAATTTACATTCCACAATTTTGACTATAACGATCAAAATTAAAACTCAAAATCATCAAATCATTTCCGATACCTAGTTACAAAATGTAAATATCCATTTATCTCGGTAGCTATGCGCCGTGGTGAAAAAATTATGAAAAATATTTAGGCCCCCCTTAATACTCCATAAACAACTCATTTATCAAGACCCGCGTGTTGACATATTCTGCATAATTTCCACATAACGTTACCCGTACCATATTTCTTTCGCATTTCATTAGTGTTTTGTATATTTAATTATCTCATATTACAAAAATAAGGGTGATGTTGTTTATCAGTTATCTCACTAAATCAATAAGTAATAGCAGTGGACTTGTACTTACGTATCATCCCGCTTCTGAAGATGAAACCTCCACAGGGATAAACAAAAAAACAACTTCATAATATAGCACTTGATTTTATTCTCACTTCTGATAATACGATTTATTCTAACTTCAACTTCACTTTAAGTGTTTACAGTTTCAATCGACGGTGACGACTGGCCGCTCCGGGTAGGAAGGCCGCGTTTTATACCTGATTCTGACAATGTTGCAGTACCCGCAAGATTTAATAAAAATGAAATAAATTAGAAATTATTACTTAAGATGTGGGTAGTCTGCCGTGGTTGTTACAATAAAGTGCTTACCGTCAGCTATAAGATCTGTGACGTCCAGGCTCCGTTGTGTACTGGGTGATCAAATGAAACAACTGTTATCACTTGTGCACTCCGCCAGCCACCCACTCGCCATGACACTTCTCCACGGAGTGAAGCTAGCGGGTAGTTGCGTCGTACTGTTTATTGTGTAATCGTCACATCTCTCCCTTTTTATAACGATTTATTTATTTTACTTTATATATTTATCATGCAACAATAGTTCAGTTTATCGTATTATCTTATACTCGCTAGGTTAATTTATTTTTCCAATCTAGGTATACTACCACCGGTTCGGAAAGGTTAACCTCAGACCCGAGAAGAACCGGCGTAAGAAACTCGGCGAGGTGTGGATGTATTCATTTAACAACAGTGAAATAATAAATATTTTCCAACACTAGCAAGTCTTTAAATCTGTAAAACTATTATTTTACTTTTACAATTTCTTCTTAGGTGTCAGTCCCTCTCCTTCTCCTATTTGCAGTTTTGAGTTTTTTATTCAATTGCTTATAACTCAAAGATTTACTTTAAACGCCTTAATTACTACATTTTCCTTTTGATGCTTACACATTTCCAGGTATTTCCATTAGCATACAATATAATATTTTACTAATTAATACCTATTTCATGATTTAGGTACAATAACATTGTAAGCTTGCCAAGCGTCTTGGACATTAGTTACTTATTGGCAATAACTGATTGACTCAGTTTTACTTGTCTTGTATGATGCTAATATATATAATGCAATTTAAAATACTTGTAGATAATCCAAGGTCAAATAAAGTAGGAATGTTACATTCGTTGTAGAGGTACCACGTCAAGTATGATTTTACTTGTGAATAGGTTAAGCAAACAATAATCTATATAAATAGATTTATATATTATTAATTTGTTAGGTACCTACTAAGATTTACCTGCCTATTTGACCATTATTATTATTAATTGCATTGCATACATATCTAATTATCGTTCTTTAATTATAATACTTGAATAATATAATCTTGACATCAATTAATCCAAATATTTAGGTATTTCAAACATTTTATTGCTCAAAAAGTAACACAGCAAATATAATATCGAATGTAATATTATTCTAGCAACTTACTTATGCGAAGAATCATAATTACAATTTATGTTATGAAAATAACGTAACACCTTACTAATTGAAAGCTGATTTTTCAATTGAATTGTGACCAGTAAGTATTGTATTATTATTTCCACAATAATTACTGTCAGACTATCACATATTATTATTTGTACTTATACACTTTTTCTTCGGTTTATTTCAATTACTTGCAACATATTTTATAAACCTGAAACATAGGTATACACCTTGTATGTCTGCTTCCTATCCTGCCATTGGTAAGTATGTCATTTAACTTCAATAAACATCTTCCAACGAACCAATGGAATTACATTATTCTAACCATGATCCCATGAAATACTGAGTACACCAGAGTACAGTTCGAATGTTTAGGTACTTTACCATTTTATCGTTACGTTTAACGTTTCTAAATGATAAGACCTAGGCTTTTGGTCTTTTGAGTCTTAGTGCTCAATTAGTACAATAAATGTGTACTCTTGGGTAGATCAATAAAGTGGTTCAAGCTACAACTTTAATCTACTAGTTTTACTTAATTAGTTAGCCTCAACAAATTAAACATCAGGCAAACTGTCATTGAGAGCGATCAAAATCACGGTTAATTCGAATACTTATTGTTTTTATTTTATAATGTGTAGGTACCTACACACAGTATTTAGTTATTTGTTTCTGTTTTGATTTAATGTATCGGTTCTGAGACAATGTATAATTTCTAATGTATGTATTGTCTCAACCGCGTACCTAAGAGTTTTGGCATCCTTAATTATTGTAAGTTTATGCATGTGACTGAAATAAGGAAATATATTTTCCGGTAAAGTGCCTTTTTAATTACACTTAATTATAATTAGTCATCACATCACACACATCACTCATCTTCATCTGAGTAGGTGTACCTACTACCTAGGTAGTTAAAAAGGGACTTCGTCATCTACACTGTTAACCACTGACAAAAGTCGTATGTCTATTTACAAGACATTAGGTTAACTGCTGGTCACTAGAGTTTTTTCTGTTAGTACCTTAGTCATGGTTGCCTTGGGTATAGTTTCGTAGTTTAGTTAAGTAAGCAGTGCTTCCTCACCGTGTAAGGCTCTCCGCATCGCCACTTCAGTTTTTACAGCATTGACTTTAGGTACTACATGACATGATGTATTATGACAGGCCCAGCGTCTATTTACGTACCTATTGTACTTGGGTTTGTAATTGAGCTTTGCCCTGATTATTATTCTATAGAATCATGTATTCCGGCTCTAAAATAGATTGGAATTGGGATTTATTATATGAAATCTGGGTCATATACGATTTTGAAGAATTGTATATCCTCATCTATTTATAGGTTTTATTTGGGCAGTTTAGGCATGCCTCTGTGTTCCACAATTTACACGGCTACTTACGCAGAATGCATTATTACTCTTATCCTGGTCACCTGCTTGTTTCTCTTAAACTATAATTTAACCTGTCTTCTAACTGTTCCAACAGGATTGCTACAACAATCTTTAACCGGAATACCGTCTAAGTCGTCGTATAATATATTTTTATATATACTTTGTCCGTTTTTATTTAAGCTGATACATTCGGTTCTTACCCATACGAACATCTGCAAAATGCAGTTAATTTATGATACGGGTATAGGTTAGAAGAAGGTTAAATTGTAATACTTTACAGAAAATGTTTCCAACTGGCGTATTTTTTTTTTTATAATTGAAATCTACTCTGAATCTACATTAGTAGATATGCCTATTCCCGAGGCCATCCATCTATACCTACGCCTTAAGTTAACTGGAACAGTAGGCAGAGGCACTAAACTGCTTATTATATAATTTCGAATTCAGTAAATACATTACATAATAGGAGGTCACTCTATACTAACATAATGTCAGTTTATGACTATTTTGCCTCCCTATTAAATTTTGGTGGGCTAAAGAATCCGTCTAATGGTAGTATCTAGGACATTTTGAATGACCTAAAACAAGATACTATCGTTAGTACCAACCAACACTATATCGCGTCAGTTTACTTTTAAGTACTATGTTGTACTAATTTGGACGGGTAACAAAAGGTCCTATCGTTAGTACCAACCAGCACTATCGCGTCTACTAGACTAGTTACTATTTACATTTGACTCTTTTGGTTTGTTAGTACCAGTTGAACATTCAACTAACTAATTATTCTCTGTTTGTATCGTAGGTAAGTGTTATGATTTCGCTTATCATTTCTTTTGTTTTGCTAGTACTAGTTGAACATTCAACCCGCTACTTATTTATTTTGCTAGTACCAGTTGAGAGTTCCAACCCACTAATTATTTGTTTTGCTAGTACCAGTTGAAAGTTCCAACCTACTAATTATTTGTTTTTCTAGCAACAGTTGAACAAACAACCTACTAATTATTTGTTTTGCTAGTACCAGTTGAACAATCAACCTACTAATTATTTGTTTTGCTAGTACCAGTTGAACATTTCAACCTACTAATTATTTGTTTTGCTAGTACCGGTTGAACATTTCAACCTACTAATTATTTGTTTTGCTAGTACCGGTTGAAAGTTTCAACCTACTAATTATTAGTTTTGCTAGTACCGGTTGAAAGTTTCAACTTACTAACTATTTGTTTTGCTAGTACCAGTTGAAAGTTTCAACCTACTAACTATTTGTTTTGCTAGTACCAGTTGAAAGTTTCAACCTACTAATTATTTGTTTTGCTAGTACCAGTTGAACATTTCAACCTACTAATTATTTGTTTTGCTAGTACCGGTTGAAAGTTTCAACCTACTAATTATTTGTTTTGCTAGTACCGGTTGAAAGTTTCAACCTACTAATTATTTGTTTTGCTAGTACCTGTTGAAAGTTTCAACCTACTAATTATTTGTTTTGCTAGTACCGGTTGAACATTTCAACCTACTAATTATTTGTTTTGCTAGTACCGGTTGAAAGTTTCAACCTACTAATTATTAGTTTTGCTAGTACCGGTTGAAAGTTTCAACCTACTAACTATTTGTTTTGCTAGTACCAGTTGAAAGTTTCAACCTACTAATTATTTGTTTTGCTAGTACCAGTTGAACATTTCAACCTACTAATTATTTGTTTTGCTAGTACCGGTTGAAAGTTTCAACCTACTAATTACTTGTTTTGCTAGTACCGGTTGAAAGTTTCAACCTACTAATTATTTGTTTTGCTAGTACCTGTTGAAAGTTTCAACCTACTAATTATTTGTTTTGCTAGTACCGGTTGAAGGTTTCAACCTACTAATTATTTGTTTTGCTAGTACCGGTTGAAAGTTTCAACCTACTAATTATTTGTTTTGCTAGTACCGGTTGAAAGTTTCAACCTACTAATTATTTGTTTTGCTAGTACCGGTTGAAAGTTTCAACCTACTAATTATTTGTTTTGCTAGTACCAGTTGAACATTTCAACCTACTAATTATTTGTTTTGCTAGTACCGGTTGAAAGTTTCAACCTACTAATTATTTGTTTTGCTAGTACCGGTTGAAAGTTTCAACCTACTAACTATTTGTTTTGCTAGTACCAGTTGAACGTTTCAACCTACTAATTATTGCAGCATAGATGTGATGTACAGTTTACTTCTTGCAATTTATTTTTCTTGTTAGTCCGACTCCGACTTACTACTCAATTCATTTGATGCTGAGTTTACGTGTCTACTCCTACAGTAAAACAATAACAAAGCCCTTGGCATTCATCAGTCTAAGTACGCTATCTATAGTTCTTGACTCACTTGACATCGTAAAGGTCCTTGATAATTTAACTGGTCCGTTACTTGCTAGCATTGTTTATTATCATGAACAGCACATACCTATGTATATGTATATATAAATACATGTTAAATCGACACCAAGTTAACATCGATTCATACCCATATCGTGCTATAAATAGCATTTCAATTGATTATAACTGGTTATTTTAACCGAACAATAATTCTTTTAGGACATAAGGTCCATAAAATGTATACAACTATACCGACTTGATATGCAGGTTTCTCTATACGTTCCCTCATGTAAAATATCGTAGTATTTAATTACACGACTAAGTAGGTCGGTATATTTTAAGTATGAACGGTAAATATACAACTCATAATAATCATGATTTCCGCGAAGGTAGTTTGATTATTTACCCTTTATATCATATGAATTCTAATATACGATTTTGAGTCAGAAAATAAACCATGTACCATCTGTATTTGTAACACGCAAACCATCGGCATATTCGTTTCTGTCATTTCATGGAAAAATTCATGGCTAATACGTCGGTGCCACATCGTAGGAATAATGTAACATGAGTACATTATTTTTTGTAGTGACCCCAATTATTGATCTATCTTGCATTGATTACACTTTTGGATTTACATTTGGTAACCAGGCTCACGCCCAGTAGCCATTGTCAAAGAGTTAGTGTAATAAGCACGCGTATATTTCTTCTTTGCTTAGTAAACATTCCTCCCGAGCTACGTACCATCAATTATTTACTCAATAATAGTTGTAAAGTTAACCACTGTTCTTATGTAAACTGTCGACAAAATCAACTGTGCATATACATAATTGTTTTTATTAACATTGATTGTAAACAAAACTATAAAATTAGGTATAGGTACTAGATCTACGTTTTTACAGTAATATTTAAATTCTGCATTAGTTTCTTTAATACTCCTCTTACGTGAGTTTGGAATTTCATAACCTACTTACGTAAGTACCGCCTAACAAAATCGTTGCAGGTTTAATATTTTCGTATTATGTACAACCGTACGTCACTCGTTACACAGAATATCACCTCGCCCAAAATTTTGTATTACCTGAATACAATCGGCAGCTCGGGAGGAAATGAACAAATACGGTAGCTATTAGGTTAGGATTTCCATACCTTAGATTTGTTTTTTTTTTCCGCCACCGTTAACTTTCCTTTCCGTATTTTTTTGTAATATTTTACCCTCGTCGCCATCTGTGACGTCCAGGCTCCGTTGTGTACTGGGTGATCAAATGAAACAACTGTTATCACTTGTGCACTCCGCCAGCCACCCACTCGCCATGACACTTCTCCACGGAGTGAAGCTAGCGGGTAGTTGCGTCGTACTGTTTATTGTGTAATCGTCACAAGATCCATCACTACAACTTTCCACAATATAATGTTTTACTTGAAAGAGATGTTGTTGAACGCATCACAGAATTGCAACTGATTTAATTGTGCGATTGCACTTACCTCGTTAGCTGACTTCGGCGCCCTTATAACTCATAAAATTTAGGCATGATCTATTCATGGGTTTGGGGGTTTAAGAATGTTATTTATCTAATCTAATTACTCATTAGTGGAAATTTGATAATGAATTTTGTCCACCTAGCTTGTTCTAGACGGAACACTGTGCAATGGTGTAACGGTGCAGTATGTTGTACAGGATGATTACGATGAGGTATTAAATGCGAGCGAAGGTCTAGTGGAAAAATTTGTAAAAAAGTTGAGTGAAGTAAGTAGTTAGTAAGTTTTTAAGTGTTCGATAAATTATGTAATTTTAAATAAATTTTAAGTGTGGTGGAAAAAATTGTAAAAAAGTTGAATGAAGTGAGTAGTTATTAAGTTTTATGTACTTACTTAATAGGTTTTAAAAGTGTTCAATAAATTTCGTAATAATTTTTTTTTTCTTAACTATGCTCCTTTAACTCATATTCATATTATGCTACATAAGTCTTATGTTTACTCATTTCGTTTTTAACAAATACAAAAATATATTTCATATTTATTTCAAAAAGTATAAAAAATTGCTTACAATTTACTAATTGACCGGTACAGGTTAGACTATATGCACTTTTGAATACGACATCCTAATAACACTAGACGCGTTTTACCTACCATTAAAACGCATATTAATTTACTTACCTTATTCGAAGCTTATTTAATTGAGATAGGCAGAACGTTTCCCGCCGGGTATTGCTATCTCTTTCTATACCCCTTCCATGTTTCTCCCTCCACCTGGCAGTGGGGATGATTTTGGTTCATTCCCAGATTTTAATTTCTTCTTCATTGGATCGAAATTAAACCAGGCAGAGTTTACTCATAAGCTTCGAATAAGGTTAGTAAATTAATATGCGTTTTAATGGTAGGTAAAACGCGTCTATTAATTTGACTTGACCGTTATTCGAAGCTTATTTAATTGAGACATGTTTGTTATCGCCTGGTGGAGGACTTCAGATGCCAATGTGACAAGGGTTCTATAAAATTTATACCACTTCACTTGTGGTATGAACACATTTTTGCTAGATTGTTTGAAAATAAACAACAGAATTATCATACTTCAGTTTTTAATGAAGGGTTCATACGATGATACACGGTACAGTTTCGATAAATGGATAGACATCATCAGAGATATTGTAATACAAACGCAATGTTTGTAACACAAAGCAATGGTAATAAGACTTCTTGAACACGATTAGCAAGTATTGCTACCTGAACTTCAATAAAGTAGTACTTCGTAATCAAAGTAAGATTATTACCTACAATTTTAAAACCGTAAAGGTTATTAAAGTAATCAACAATAATTGACACAAAATTTCTCAATGAGAGTTTTTGTTAACACCAAGAAGTCCTAAATATGTATAACAATCAGAATATCTTTAGGACTAACTAATATTTATTAGTTATTGTTGGATTAGATCTAATCAACTGCTGCAAACAAATTTGATATATTCATTGGATTAGTCTGTAATAATTTTTAAACGTGTTTTCAGAACGCCTCGTGACAGAATATCTTCTACAGAACAATTATCCACCCAATTCTTAGAGGCTACAGCAGCACGAATGCTTCCAGGTGTTGCCGTTATGCCTGCCTCCCTAAACACGGATTTAACCCAACACGCAATCAGAGCACGCGATGCAACTTTAACATCACCTCTCAGAGAAATAAAGAGGCTATTACAATTCGCCGATTCTCTTCTACCTTTTAATAGCGAGACTGTTTAATCCAAAAAACAGGGTTAAGATTTTGACACGACTCATTAGCAAGTAATCTCCACCCTGATTGTCTGTAATCCGCGCAATCAGGTTTAGACCCGAACATAGGCCAAAAAATTATTGAACCATCCGAGAATACGCAATGATTACGATCAATATTTAGCAACGTAAGATCGTGTATTCTTCTGCCAGAGCAGAGAAGGAGAAGCAATGCAGTTCTTCTGCAAACCTCAAAAATATTGTCATGGTTAATTTTAGATTTTCTAAGATAATCAATCAGGACTTCCGCATTCCAAATCGGAGGTTTTTTATCTATTGGATTTCTTAATGCTATGGATTTTAACACATGCTTAACAAGGACATGAGTACTTAATCTTTCCGCAGCCTCCGTATTACAAAGAGTCGATACTACAGATTTGTATAACAGGATTGTCTTGTAAGATAATTTGTCAATCAAATAAAGGTCAGTTAAGTATTTGGCAACATCTGCACCCGAAGGTTGTGTAGTATTTACTTTATGCTGCATCGACCAAACTACTCACTTCTTCCAAGCTGTATTATACGTCTTGCGTGTAGAGGCGCGCCAAGAGGATTGAAGAAGGGAAATTTGTTCCAGCCCGTTAGACTTTCCGACCACCCCCACACTTCCAGACTTCTAGCGTCATCTCGCGAACATTCGGGGGCGGAAGATTTGTGGTCACGTCCAGTAAGACCTTGTCTAGGTGACGTAGAGTAAAGGGTGCGGCTATGGCACGAGCCTTGAGATCCGCACGCCAAAAAACACGGTGCCATCGAGGAACTATCATCAGAAATGTTCCTGAAGCTTGGTTTAGGTGAGCCAGGACCTTCGGTATCAAGTACGGGGGTGGAAAAATCCACGCTAGTTCGAAATTCCAAACCTTTGAAAAGGCGTCGTGAAACAGGGCTTCGTGATCGTTTTGGTCTATCGATACATAGTTGATTACGACATGAGCTCTCGCCGAAGCAAACAGATCTATTACTGGTACTCCCCACTTGGAAAAACACTCGCTCCGTGCATTCTGGAAGAAGATGCCATTCTGGAGGTGCACGCAATCTCGATAGATGATCCGCGTGACTGTTGTATCTCCCCGGTAAGAAAACAGGCTTAGTTGGATCTGATACTGCTCCAGCAATTGGAAGACTTTGTACGTTAGCTGTAATAGAGGTGTTGACCTTGTTCCTCCCTGATTGCGGAGGTAAGCTATAACAGTCTTGTTGTCGCTCTGAACTAGGACCGTCGAGTGAGACAGGAACTGACAACGATCTTCCAAAACGTTTAGAATGGCAAGCATCTCCTTTTGATTGCAGTGCAACTCTTTTTCCGCACTCGTCCAGAGACCCCAGAGAGACTGATAATCTAGTTACGCTCCCCATGCAAGATCTGATGCGGCGGTTGTCAGAAAATGAGACGCAGGTGGCACATGAATTGGAGACGGGCAACGACAATTGTGCATCCACCATACTAGATCGTCCCTCGCATCTTGAGGTATCGCATATGTCCTTTTCGAAACTTCTGGTATCCGATTTAGGAGATTTAATAAGGCTCGATAGTTTAGCCTTCCCAAGTGAACCACGAAACTCGCAAAGTTTAGGAGTCCCACCAATTTCTCCAACTCCTTCCGGTTTGTTTTGTTGGTGTTTAACATTTGACGTATCTGCGAGATTAACTTGGGTACTTTGTCTTTCGGCAGATACTTCTGATTGGACCACGGGTCCCAATAAACGCCCAAATACACCAGACCTCTCTGAGGTTTCAAGACTGATTTCTCGTAGTTGACTATCCATCCCAGTGATTCTAGTCTTGTTAGGACTACGTTTACGTGGTTGACAAGAGTCTCTTTGACCTGGTGGGCAATCAAGAAGTCGTCGAGGTATACAACTACTCGTATATCCTCGTTTCTCAGCGTCTGAGCAATCCAGTTGGTGATTGACGCAAAAACCTTGGGCGCTGTGCTCAAACCGAATGGCAAACAGGTCATTTCTAGTAATTCTTGCCTGTAGATAAGACGCAAGAATCGTCTGTGCGATTGGGCAACTGGTAGATGAAAATAAGCCTGCGACAGGTCTATTTTGCACAACCAATCTCTTGGTTAAAGAAAGTCCGGTATGCGATGAACGTTTAATAAACTGAAGCGTTCTGTCAATACAAATCTGTTGAGGGCCTTTAGGTTGAAAATAGGACGAGCAGTGCCGTCGCTCTTTGGTACAAGAAAAATTGTGGAAAGAAAACTGGGTGAGGGCTCTGCCACTTCCAGTATACCTTGATTCTTCATTTGATTGATAACAGCTGTCATTTCGGTCGAGTGCGGGCACTCGTAGTTGCTCTGATGAAGACTCGGATAAAGGAGAGGCGGTTTTTGTATAAAAGGTATGCGATACCCTTTTATTATCCGCAACAAAAAGTCTGGAGCATTCATGAAAATGAAAATGAAAAATCGTTTATTGGTCACAATCATTGTGTTACAAATTGAGAAAGGGTTGGGACCTCCTAGTAAGTATATCAATACTTGTGACAGGAGACCCCGCTCTTCCAGCAGCAAGTTAAGGGTATACAAACCAATACAATACTCGTTAATTATGTAGGTACAGAAAGTAATACTTTAAAATATAAAATTAGACTAAAGTTACTAAAGTAACAACAGTTGCTAAGTTAATTAATTAATAAATTCAATGTAATGTAATAATCTGGAGTACTTATAGGGGAAATAGGGGAAATATTAATTTTAGTATAAAACATAAAACATGAAAGTTTTGTTTTAACATTAGGAAAACAATAGGCTATGCTATGTGTTATGTTAAATTACCTATATTAATAATGTGTATGAGTGTGTGTGGGTGTGGGTATTTGGTGTTTGTTCGTGTGTTTACGCGCGCGCGCGCGTGTGTGTGTGTGTGTGTGTGCGTTTGTGTGCGAGACCGTATGTTAATGATAGGTATAAGTATGTTGATTATCTATCCAAATCTAATAAAATTATATGATGAATTAAATTTATATCTATTACCGAGTATTAGAATGTAATAATAACTCTGTTTGCTCATAGTTTAAATTATTTAACCAATCCCGGACTACTTTTTTACATTTATATGTCTGGAGTGGATAGATGGATAGTGTGGCATCAACTGAATTATACAAGTGGGTTGCTTGTGAAACATATTGCCGCTTCGCGAACACAGACTTTAGCTTGGGAATGGGGGCAGCTTTAGGTTTTCTCCTACGTGTGGTATTTGGTTCTGCATATTTGAGAGATTTGTGTAATCTAAATATAGTATTTAAAATATATAGTTTCCGCATTGAGAGAAGATTAGATATTTGGTACAGCTCAGTTGTAGGGAATCTGTAAGGTTTCGAGTTCATGAGTTTTAATAGGCACCTTTGGCCTCGTTCGACATCAATAAACTTGGTTTTGCTTGATCCTCCCCAGATGGTAATGCAGTATGTCATAATGGATTCGGCCAAAGCAGTATAAATTTGTTTTAATAAATCAAGAGACGCGATTTGTTTTAATTTCTTAAATAACCAGGTTAACTTTCTTATTCTGCCATTTACATATTCTATATGCCCATACCAGGAGAGACGCTGATCGAGAATAACGCCAAGGTATCTAATGGATTCAACCTTGTCAATGCTATTACACTGACAAAGCCGAGTGTTTGTTAGGTTACATCCGTGAATTTTTAGTGATAGGGTGTTAGGTGGTTGCGAGTTATTGTATTTAGTGAAGCACATGTATTTTGTTTTGGACTCGTTTAGTGTAAGTAGGTTGGATCTTAGCCAAGCAGATATTTTATGTAGTCCTTTTTCTGCCTTTGTATACACTTTGTCCCAAGTGACTTCACTAAAAACAACAACAGTATCATCTGCATATGAAATGATGCTACCTCCGTCAATTTCAAGATTTGTCAGGTCATTGATGTAAGCTAAAAATAAGGTGGGACCAAGGACACTTCCTTGAGGTACTCCAAAAGAAATAGACTTCTCATCACTACTATAAGGACCAATTCTAACTTTCTGGGTTCGACTATGAAGATAGCTATTCAATAGGTCGAGTGGTTTTCCCCTGATTCCCATAATCTCAAGTTTGTGAACGAGAGTGGGGAGAGAGACGGTGTCAAATGCCTTTTTTAGATCAAGGAATATAGCTAAGCATTTACGGTTTTTGTCAACAGTTTCAGTTATTATCGACGTTAGTGCCATAACCGCATCCTCCGTGGATTTACCTTGTCGAAATCCAAATTGTTTGTCAGATAAAATTTTGAATTTGTTAAAATAATTAGAAAGTCGCGTCCTAAACGGGTATGTGGGTGCCACAAGTGAGGTTCATAGGGATATACACGGAGGGTTTGGTTATGGTACACGGAACCAGGCAGGGATAGACATTCTGAATTTTGCTAGTAAATACAATTTTAAAATAATTAATACCTTGTTTAAGAAAAAAGAGGAACACCTAATAACGTACAAATCTGGAAACTCATCAACCCAAATAGATTTCATAGTTGCATCCCAATCATTGAGTAAAAGGTATAGGGACTGTAAAGTTATACCCGGGGAGGCACTAACCGCACAACATAGGCTGTTAGTGGCGGTCCTGGACCTGCCGAGACCCATTTGGACTCCTATCGATAAAACCGAGGGCATAAAATGGAGAGAGATGCACAGTCGCAAAGGTAGTCAATTCATCGAGAAAGTCAGAACATACCTAGAACAGGACATCACCAGAGATAAGCCAGCTGATCAAATGTGGGCAGACTTTGAATTATTCTGCCAAGATAGCGCTAAGGAGACTTTAGGGATATCTAAAGGATACAGGAGCATCACTAAAGATACGACATGGTGGAATAGTGATATAAAAGAAATTCTAAGAACCAAACGAGAGGCATTCAAACTATGGCAAAGAACTGGTCTCGAAGAGGACCGGGAGAACTATAAGTCACTAAAAAGTATCACTAAATCAGCAGTAGCACAGTCAAGAGCGGTATCAAGAAAAGATTTCTATGAAAGACTGGAAAATGCCCCTGATGAAAACGCCATATACAAAATAGCTAAAGAGCGACATAGATCCACATTAGATACTAAGTATAACAAATACATTAAGGATGACCAAGGTAGGCTGATGACAGACAACAAAAACATAAATAACAGATGGAAACAATACTATGAAGTACTCCTGAACGAGGAAAATCCAAGTGAACCACTACCTACGATGCCTCACTGTGAAGGTCCAATTGATTGTATTACGCCATCAGAAATAGGATCTGCCCTACGTCAAATGAAGTACCATAAATCTCTCGGCCCGGATAATGTACCTGCTGATATATGGAAACTATTAGGCGTAGAGGCACTACCTTGGCTCACAGACCTAATGAACAAAATACTAATACAGCGACAGATACCACCCTCCTGGAGAAGAAGCTACCTATGCCCTATATTCAAAAATAAAGGTGACATCGCAGACTGTAATAACTACAGAGGGATAAAATTAATGTCGCACACCCTCAAGCTGTGGGAGAGAGTCATTGGTGCAAGGTTAGCAGTCATAACGGAAACAACTGAGAACCAGTTCGGCTTTAAAGCAGGGAGGTCTACAATGGAGGCCATACAGACTATTAGGATTCTTATGGAAAAATATAGAATAAATAAGGAGAATCTGTTTATGGTCTTCATTGACCTGGAAAAGGCGTTCGATAGGGTCCCAAGAAACCTAGTGTGGCAATCACTGCGAGCGCAAAAGGTACCTGAGGTCTATGTCAGTCTGATACAAGATATGTACCGTGACATCAGCACACAAATCCGTAGCCCCGCAGGTGTAAGCGATCCATTCCGGGTCAAAGTTGGAGTACACCAGGGATCGGCTCTAAGCCCTATGTTGTTTAATCTAACAATGGACTATATAACCCAGGAAGTCCAAAAGGAGATACCATGGAACATGTTGTATGCTGATGACATCGTGCTAATAGAGAAAAGTGCCTCAGACCTTCAGAAAAGTTTCGATCAGTGGATGTCAGAGATTGAAAGACACGGCCTACGAATCAGTCGCACGAAAACAGAATTTATGGAATGCGACTTCGGAGGTTCTGAACCAATCGGCTGCGACATAACTATCGACGACAACAACTTACATAAAGTGTCCCGTTTTAAGTACCTTGGCTCTGTGTTAACGGCCGATGCACGCATAGATGAAGACGTGAGTCACAGAGTTAACACGGGATGGTTAAAATGGAGATCGCTGACTGGGGTACTTTGTGACGCTAAAATGCCTATTAAAACCAAAGGCAAAGTATTTAAGACTGTCGTCAGACCAGCTATGCTGTATGGCTCTGAATGCTGGGCCGCCTTGAAGAAACATGAGCAATAACTTCATACAGCGGAGATGAAAATGCTTCGCTGGGCAGGTGGCGTAACGCGCTTAGACAGAGTGCGGAACGAATATGTACGAGGATCCTTCAAGGTGGCACCTGTAATTGAAAAACTCAGAGAAGGGAGACTCCGATGGTATGGCCACGTAATGAGACGGGACGACAACTATTCCGTGAAAACCGTGCTCAATATCGCCACCAAGCAAAGTACAAGGGGCAGACCTCCGGCCTCTTGGTGGTCCACTGTCAAAAGAGACCTGAAGACGCAAAATATCCCACCACTGACAACACGGGACAGATTGTCCTGGCGCAGACGCACAAGAAGGCCTGACCCCAAATGAAGTTGGGAATAGGGCAGGATGATGATGATGAATTAGAAAGTCGCGTGTTTATTAATTTTTCGATTATTTTTGAAATAGCTGGAAGTATAGATATAGGCCGGAAGATATTGACATCATCCCTCTCTCCACTCTTGTGCACAGGAATAACAATAGCTTGCTTAAGTAGTCGTGGGAAGACTCCCTCAGCAAAGCTAAGGTTTGCAAGTCTACATATAATCGGGACTACAATGTTCCTAGCGAGCTTTAAGAAGAAGATATTCATTCCTCTCTACATTTTGTAATAATTTGCTAAACGGCCCGCCCTGAACTGTATCAAGTCAATATCTCCTTCGCTTGTTCTGTCTCTGCCCCGCGGGGGAGTGAGGGCGCTTACGTCCTCCTCGACCTCTTTGCTGATAGTCCCTTGGCTGACGGTCTCGAAAGGAGGGCCCAGGAACTGGCCTTGTATTAGAGCGAGCAGAATTGTATGTATTTTGATACCCTCGCGAAGGGTACGGATGATGGTAGCCACCCCGCGAGGGTGGGATATTATTTGCATCAGAATAGCCATGATTCTCGTAGTTGTTACCAGCAGCATGAGCCTGATTATAGCGAGTACCCTGCGAGAGTACTTTACGAGGCGCTGCACCCTGCGAGGGCGCGCTTGTCATCTGTGAGGGCCTGCTTGCGAAGCAGGAGTCTTAGGTAAGGGCCAGAAACATTTTCGTATACCGCCATATTTTTCGATTGCGGCCGTAAAAGCCTCAGCGTTAAACAGTGACGTCGTTCCTGATGGAGGAATCTTACGTAAAGCGGATTTAACCAACTTATCTTTGACATGTTTTGTGATTCCGTTACGTCGCATTTGAATCACTTCCGCTCTGTGGCCACATATAACCTGTAAAAAATCTTCAGAAACCTTGTAGTAATCACCATT
This sequence comes from Cydia splendana, assembly GCF_910591565.1. Lineage (NCBI taxonomy): Eukaryota > Metazoa > Arthropoda > Insecta > Lepidoptera > Tortricidae > Cydia > Cydia splendana. The sequence continues at coordinate 117,406 of NW_026946848.1, read as the reverse complement.
GAGAAAAACACTGTTAAGTTTTTCACGAAGAGCCTCGTGTACAATTTCCGTGCCTCCCTGGGCCCAAGTCAGCACATCCTGCACGGCTGCGTGTAAAGCCTCCTGCTGTTTTAGCATACAGTAGGTTAATGCACCGAAAGCTCTATCTGCCTGCACTAAGTGAGGATTCTGATCATACTCTCTAACCTCGGCGTTAGTTTCTAAGTCAGTATAGCCTGGAGTGTGATTATACACTTTTTGGATCTCTGCATAGCGTAAATTAAACCATTCGTTATGATTCAACCGCTGTATATCACACAATAGCTTTAACTCACCTTCTGATGTGCCTGGCATAGCCGGTTCTTTTCATTTGGTACCGATCGGTGTTGGCGGTGCCTGGTCTGGTTCATTTTCCACATAAAGATTTCGACTGCAATCTGAAATATCTGAAATATTATCATCGTACGGGCGAACACATTCTTTGATCTTGCTATTTGTGTCTGCAAGCTGTTAACGAGTTTTGTCAATTTAAGTAGCTCCTTTTTTGTGCCCCCCCTTTTCTTTGACTTGCGGTGCCCTCTTCGCCTCGGGCCTGACTTGCAGGAGCTAGTAGAACTGCTACTACTACCCGATGAACTGGAACTGGACGACCGGTCACGATTTCGTGTAGGTTTTGCCTGAGCCCCAGCTTTGCTACACTCTCCTTTAACATCGTCCATGACTCTAAATAAAATAACCGTATTAAAATGCTATTCAATAAACAAAGATCGAACGGTAAAATCGTTTAAGAATTTTATTATCAAATGGAGAGTAGGTACATTTTTCACGGCAAATAGTTAAATAGAACCGTTTTTCCCCCGAAGGGTAAAAAACGGATATTTAGGTTCCTGCCGAAGCTTGAACCACATTATGAGATAACACCCTTGTAACTCAGCCCTAATCAAGCGAATTCATCAACTAGTAGCGCCATCTATCGCGCTACCCAAGTAGTAATGTCATCCGGTTGCCAGCGCGCGGCTGCTTTCTCTTCAGTACCACATAAGCCGGCAAGGCCCTTAGGTGTGGTTCAAGCTTCGGCAGGAACCTAAATATCCGTTTTTTACCCTTCGGGGGAAAAACGGTTCTATTTAGGTGTCCGTGCCTTCGCTTGAACCACATTATGAGACGTGTTTAAACCTCTGCCGGCGCTGGCCCGGGCGTACTGTGACTGATAATATTTAAATTTATGCAAAAATCACTTAATAAGAATATGGGTTTGAAATTTATTCCGTATTGATATACTAAAGGATTGTTTACGTCAAACCTTAACTAGATTTTCCTTATTTGTAATTACCGATAGACGAGACAATTGTTAGCACTGACTGGCAACATAAGTTATCCATTGCGACTATAAAACTACTTAACTTTTTATATAAAACAAAACTGTGTGACTATTAGTTGAAAGACTGTCCCTAAAAACATAATTAAAGACATAAGTAGGTACTTGTAGGTCGTACAAATTTAAGTGTAACCACTATCTGAAGTAGTAGCTCTGATGCGTGTAACGTGAACCTCATCGAGTGAGTTTTACATTAAACCCGTCCAAATTACCTGATTCTTTCCTTACAATAGCCCACTAGGTGATAAAAAGGTTTTGTTGTATGATGTCATGATATTACTACTACCACTACATGATACTACTACTTATCTACTGCTTAACACAAATAAAGCACTGTCGGCCCATCCACTGTTTAAAATTTTTGTAACTAATTGGAAAAGCTTGGGTCCTCTCTGATTTATCGTATTTTCCAACAATTTAATGTAAATTGGTAAGTTGCATCATAGGCCAGATGTAATGTAATATGACTTTTAATGTGGACAAATAACCAAAGGTTTGTATAGGTACCCACTACAATACGATATTGACATTATTTAGATATTAATACATAGTTATTGACTAGGTATAGCAGGTTTATTTGTTAATGGGCTATCATTACATAAGGACAACATATTCCGTAAATGTGTTAAAAATTATAAACATGATGTTCTTATTTGTGGAAGCAATTGAGATTTATTTCGAATCAAGTGCTCCTCTGCCTGAAAGTAATAGCGTCAGAAAGTGAAGAAGAAAATACAACACTTCATGATTTAATGTATGCGTTACTAACAAGTAACAACTCTCAACAACCTAGCAGTAGTTTCAACTGAGGCGATAATACATCCTTCCTTACTGATTAGTTTTAGGTGAGGGTTGCTTTAAAAACAACCATATTAATAGTAAGCCATGAATAGATATTAATTCTTATATGAAATGGTAGGCTCCTACCTATTTTAAGTGTCAATTATGCTGCTAAATTTATTACTCCCCACAGATAACTGAAAACTTGCCAATTAGGCTGGTGCCGGGTCAACCAAGCTTATATTATATGCTTGTCACTTGTCAGTCATGCAAGCGAATGTAACGAATGAACAGAATCACTGACACGAAGGTTACAATCGTATGGAGGCGATGATTATGAATTTAAAGTGATGCTGACAACTCCAGTTGTTGTGTGGCATCTCACCATGTTGTGCGTAGACTGAAGATCCGTCTACCAAGTAGGATATTTTAGAAGATTTTTTAATCTTTGAATAATTCCAATGCCTTCACCCATAATTTTTAGGCTAATTATAATAAAGGCTTGTAATTGTAGGTTGTTTAATGTTCACTCTTTCCGGTGGCAAGCTGATTCCCAAACTGAAGATTTTATGGTTCGCGCGCTGGTAATGGATTGTGCTTTATTGTTAGACTTAGCACGATTTGTGAGTATTTAATGCTTTCGTATACATACGATCTTCTAATAAGAGTGTAAAACCTCTTGACTGACGATGAAATAATCTTTGAGTAAGAGTAGTGGAGGTGGACCTATCTACTTTAAATTGTAGTGCAACCTTTTCAAACCAATTGCGGAACTTTCGTAACACCCAGACAAATTAAAACATTATTATTATTTGTATATTGGTCTGAACCAGTAAGTTCTTGGCATTATACCATTGCAGTGGCACAAACCACGGGTGTCTCATGATGTCATCTAATCTCAAGTGCTGCCAGCACCGGCGCGCGCGGGTGATGCTGTGGCACAATTCCTGTCGAACCTTAACACGTGTAGACGCGTTCATTACCAAATATTAATTTGATTATTTAATTTGTACTTTGAAGCCCCAATCCGCATTAGGCCAGCGTGGGGACTATAGCCCAAGCCCTCTCGCGAGTGAGAAGAGGCCTGTGCCCAGTAGTGGGACGTATATAGGCTGAATTATTATTATTATTAATTTGTAGGTACTTTTGATTAGAAATTTAGCAATACAAGGACGTTGTATGTTGTTTATCGGCTTTCGTGCAATCAAGTTGTGTATCATTTGATGATCTTGAGGGATCCCTAGGGTTAATTAGGCATCATGATGCCCACAAATAAACAATTAATTGATGATCTAGGCCTTTCTGCGACATATTATATTCATGTCACTACCTTGACGTAACCATAGAATAAATAATAGTATGTACTATTACGACAGATTATGACCGCAAGGTGGCGCAAGCGCGAGCACGCGTCCGTTCCATAGCGGTGCGCGGTAACTATTAGTGCTAGGTACCAAAATTGGTGTGGGCCGCATGTACTTGTAGCGACGCGACGAAATCGCGGAGTGAGCTACGCCTGACGTAACGTTGATATATGTCTACTGACATCTCATATTTACTGTATTTAATGATATAAGCATATTATCATGAATATATAAATATATGAATTGTAGTTGTCTTCACAACTAATGCTGTAATTCGATTAGCAGCGCATCTGCCCTATAACCAAGACACGATGATTTTGTAGGGTACTACACCTGGAACTCTAATTGATTGCATTGACGATGACGTTTCCAATTACATGCCCTACGAGACCTGTTACAACAGTATTCTGTAAACCCTGGACTACTACCTTTCAGCTAAGCTTATTGTACTTAGATCCGGCAATGACAGCAGAACTAGTGTTGATTTTCAGAGTAAATTGCAGGCTCTATTTAACCGGCGAACATATTTGTAGTCATGAGTCACTACTGGGATCATATTTCACTTAGATCTTGCATTTTTTCCTGAACCACCGTATGTTGTTGTTCTTTTATAAAATCACGTGAGTACTTCCTTATCTGCAAAGGAAACCTCTCATCTGGAAATCGAAAGAAGCATATTTCTGATCCGTGTTCTTTCAGAATCCGGTATCTGCTATCGGTGACTGCCTGCAAATATTTTCTACATATTACGCATGTGTGTACGTTTACGTACGTTGTACGTTTGTATGTACGTTGGCTTGCCCCGCAGTCCACATGGTTTCAAAGTTTCTGAAGTGACTTCATTTTAATTTGTATATTTGGAGAAATTAAACAATCATCGTTTAGATGTAAAGCCGTGGACCGTGGCTATTGGTTCGACACCTTAGTTCTCTTAGGCGGCTTCACCTCTAATTCAATTCGCGATTTTTCGAAACAGAATCAGTAACTCCACTCTAACTAAACTACCGAAAAATCTTTTCATAAATTCTTTATTTATTTACATAACTTGAAGGGGCGCTTCATCTTCTACATAGGCATAACATTTACCACTAAAGAAACCGATGTTTCACCTATTGAACAATCATGAGTAACTATGCGGATTACCATACTAATTTAATATTTTACTAGTTGGTCCTTTTAGACATTCTGTGAAAGCACCTCCTACAAATACCGTCTGTTTCCGATAGCTATATTACCAGTAAGAGTTCATTTCCTTTGAAATTGAACTATGTAACGTTTATGGTCAACGTTTTATGATGTATGATTGTTATACCAACGACAGGTCGATTGACAACCCACTGCTTAGATAATCTTCCGAAGTGGAGCTTGTTACTTGAATTTTGAACCTAATTTCACAAGTTTCTACCTGACTGATGTGAATAGAGCACTAATTACATTATAAATGCCTTTGTCAGTTCGGTCTATTGGACGGAATGCGATGGAAGGTACTTGCTGTTTTCTACGTGTTACTCTTAGTTTAGTGGTCTCTGTTTCACAGCTACATAGTAGACGATTTAAAGTAAGTAAAAGATTTCTCTTTGTAACAGGCCGCAATTTTTTAGCTAATGGTCAATATTTAGAGAGTATACAGGAGATGCTTCAGTATTCCCAAAGATACTATCAACCTGACTAGTCATTCATCATTCAAAAGAGGGATTTAGTGCGATGATTTTTCACTAATATATATGAGTATCATAAACTCTATTCTTTTCAGGCTTAGAGCCGCAATAAAGAGATATCTCTTGTTAGCCTATGACAGAGCCGTAAATGAATTGGTATTCCTATTCAGAAGAGAGAGTTTTAGTTTTCTTTCCTTCTTTAAGGCTAACGTCAATTTTCTTGCCTCCCCCTCTCTCTTTTTGGTATAGGATCTAGTTGGGCAAAGTATAACACAAGGTTTTTCACTTCGTACTTTTCCCTTTTCACAGTTTCTTAACTGCTATTTTTCATGGCCGGTTAGTCATACAGTTTATGATCCTCAGAATGTATATTTTTGGTTTGTTTGGTATCTCACGAGAATTGTTTGTTATCGACCCAGACCAACATTTGTACACGACCAAGACGGAAACCTTCCTTTTTCCTGGCAGGTTGAGACAATTACTGTAACTGCATTTCGTTATCAATTTCGCGCCAAACCCTCTAATAGAAATTCTGCTGCTCGTCGGTTTAAAAGGTGACACACCATTTGGTCGGCTACATTGATGATGACGCCACTAACTAAGTCGTGCATTGTTCATGACCATGCAGATCTTAAATGCGAGGCCCACCGTGCAGACATCGAACGATAAAGCGACCAATAAGACGTCCGCTACCGTATTAATGGTAGACCATGAGACAACGGTTTTTGTATAACAAGACAACGTCATTTCAATGGACGATTCATAGGACGATGCGATATCGTCTCATAGGACGACGCATTAATGTCTCACGATACGACAAAATGTAGTCTTATGGAACAATGCAATGTAGTCCTATGGGACGCAATATCCTCTCACGGGACGATACCATAGGATGGCGCAATGTCTTCTCACATGAGGACGTAACTCATCGCGATGCCTGTCGTATCACAGGATGACGCCTTATCGTTTTACAGGACGACGCCTGATGTCCCACAGGACGATGTCACGGGACTACGCTATGTCGTCTCACGCAACGACGCTTGTCGTCCAACGGGACGACGCCGTGTGCCATTTATACCCGTAGGTATTCTATTTATGGTGATGGCTAGAGCTCACTTAGTCTCATCGCTGGGCCACGGGCACTGAGCGGAATGTCACAAGGTCTTTTAACGAGACGATGCTCGTCGTCTTACAAGACGCTGCCATGTCGTCTGTCAGGACAATACCATTGTCAGGACGATACCACAGGACGACGCCATGTCGTGTCACGGGACGACGCCTTGTCCTCTCACGGGACGACGCCTCGTCGTCTCACGGGTCGATGCCATGTCGTCTCATGGGACGACGCCATGTCATTTCCCGGGACGACGCTTGTCGTCTGACGGGACGACGCCATGTCGTCTCACGGGACGACGCCATGTCGTCTCACGGGACGACGCCATGTCGTCTCACGGGACGACGCTTGTTGTCCCACAGGACGAGGCCATGAGGCGTAAGTACCCGTGTACTTTTTGTGACGGTGCCTGTAGGAAGGTCACTGCGTCTCGTCGCTGGGCCATGGGCACCGAGCGGAATGTCACGAAGTCGGAGGTTTTCAAAATATTTTTACGATTTAAATTTCTTGATCTTTTTAAACTTGCTTTGTAAACGTGTTGCTCGGCTGAGTTACAAAAGCGTACTGAAGAGAAAGCAGCCGCGCGCTGGCAACCGGATGACATTACTACTTGGGTAGCGCGATAGATGGCGCTACTAGTTGATGAATTCGCTTGATTAGGGCTGAGTTACAAGGGTGTTATCTCATAATGTGGTTCAAGCGAAGGCACGGACACCTAAATTTCCAGTATTTAGTTCTTTACAATTATTACTTTTATCACTTGAGGGTAGAATACATAAAACGTATTCCAACTAACTTTCAAATCGAAAATGGATATAATTTGCATTAATTGATCTCAAAATGTTTAGAACTTACGTGTATTGTTGCACACAATAAATGTAATTCGGTAATAGTAGATACTATACCGTAATAATGACAACTTAACCGTTGCGCTTGATATCCAAACTACGAAATAAATTCCAATCCTTTGTTCTGGATAATATTTTTGAGAGCGCGACCAACCGCGGCGGGAAACTAGACGCCAATGAAGAACAAATTAAAAATAATATTCTATAGTAATTTAAATTGTATTTTTCTTAATTACTCGTAATGCATGTTAATTATAAGATGTAATAATGTTTTGAAAAGATGTGTCCCGCCGAGTTTGTTGCCGGTCCCATATTGGGATACCCTCCTCCAATTGAGGGGGGATTTAAATCTTCTCGGGGCAGAGGTGTACGGTTGGAGCCGGTAAAGATTTATTTGACGTTCATAAGCGCATTGTAATATGCCTACTTGAATAAACTATTTTTTATCTTTATCTTTATCTTTATTAAAATCTAGGAATGAACCAAAGTCATCCCCACTGCCAGGTGGAGGGAGAAACATGGAAGGGGTATAGAAAGATATAGCAATACCCGGCGGGAAACGTGCTGCCTATCTCAATTAAATAAGCTTCGAATAACGGTCAAGTCAAATTAATGCTTTGTTATTATAATTTACATGGATTTCAGATTTCAGCGCTTTACATTATTAAATAAAATTAAGTATCTCATTTATTTTTCATTTAAAGGAAACATTACTTTAATAACTTATCAGTTAAATTAAAGGGGAAAAAAATTAAACAGCTTTTTTAAATATTTATTACATTTATTTTTACAAAGAAAGTTTATAATAACAAATTAATTTTTATTTTCGTTGTCTAAATACAATTTTTGATACAAATAACATTTTTAACAGCACAACTTTTCTTATGATATACACAATTATAAACACACTCAGGCAAACAATATTTTTTATACAGCTCATGTAAATTAGGTTCACCTAAATCTAAAATAGTACAATTTGGGTATAAATTTTTAATCCATTGCATTTTTTCCATACCTTTCACATAGATCGTCTTAGCTTTTATATTATGGTTAACAATCAGTCTTTTAAATTCTCTATAATCAACATAACCCTCGTGCCACAAAATACCTAAATGTTTTTCTATCCATTTTGTCTGCCTCTTTTCACTTTCCGTCAATTTAGAAAATGGAAATGGTGGTTTTATTAAAAAAACTTGAGTGTATTCCAGCGTGCTGTATGCAAATTCTTTGACAATAAATTAGTTTTCTTTTGTTTTAAACCCTTGAAGGTCTACAAATATAAGCTGCATTATGATACTTTTTTCGTAATATTACTTAAAGGCCTATATTCAAATATGCTATCATTTAAAATCAGACAATAAGCTGAGGTGTTCTTTGGTATATCTGATTCACACTCCAATTCAACTCTTACATCTACCGAACCGGTTTTCAAGGTTTCGTTTTGACGAGAACAGTTGATAACAAATAAAGGAGCGATATCTTTAAAATCTTGTGGGCTTAGCAACGGCGCCTGTAGGCGGTTATAATAAGACTGCTGAAATTTTGCATACTGTTCGTATAATATAGCAAACTTTTCAGACGAGAAACTAGTATCAAAACTTTCGTACGGAAAGTAGATTGAATTCAAGAAAACATTAATGTCTCTCAAATTACAGTGATCAAATTGTGTTATGTCTTTATCAGCATGATTTTTTCGCTCTGTTTTCAAATTAAAATGTCAAATTAAATTGTCGTAAAACTTAACTAAAATCTAAAACTATTTGGTATATAATACTAGAGCTTTTCTAGGTAATATAATGTCAAGTTCCATAAATAAAATGTCAAAAATCAATACAAAAACATAAAATAAAATAAAAAAATAATAAAATACAAAACACAAATAAAAAATACACGTTCCATTTGAGAAATAATATGTAGATATAGTTACTATCATTGAATCTTAATATTTAAATCATTTACATATTCTTTAACGGGAAGATATGTAACTGAATAAATATCTAATTCTAAATGTAATTCGAACCTTTAGTAAAACAAACAAAGTAGCTTTGGTTCGTTGCTTTCAAATAAAATTAATATACTTATACTACAAGGTTCAAATTAGAAATAGGAAAATCTCTAATGGAGTTACGAGCCTTACGAGGTTAAATCCTACTGAGGTGTTTAGCATAATACTAACCTAATAAAATAAAATTGACTCTCTCGCGCAGACTCTTGGCAAGGGAAAAATAAATAAAATGAAAGAAAAAAGAAAAAAAGTTTATTATAAACTAATCAATTAATTACGTTTATTATCTGATATAAATTACCATCCATCTAGCAACTAAAATTTTAATACATTTTCATGATTTCCGGTTTGAAATCAGCACTTTTCTGTTATAATTACGAATATAATTTGTTTGCAGTGTTAAGATCAATAATATAATATGCCTTTTTTGCGCCACGAGTTCACATAATGTAATTACATAAAAATGGGTGAATCATTTGAGAAGTATGAAACATAAAAAATAACTCATTAGCCTCTTTTTTTTTATTTCGCCTGCATTTCGATATGGCACTGGAATATGGCATTCGCCCTATATTAACTTACTGAGGGGTCATGCCAAAATTGTAGAGCATTTATTAACCACTAACATAAAGAAAATTATAAAAACAGGACACGTTTGTTTGAAAGTCAACTTCTAATATTATAGTAGGTATCATTATTTTATTTAAAACAAAGAGGAAATTAAACCATTCTCTTGAGAAAACTGTACTGTACAACAATATTATGCATTTAGTAAGTTGTAACAAAAGTAATTTTTGACATTAATAAGAAATCGTAGAATTTCAAAGAACGCACAGTATCTAAACATTCTTGTCTAATGAATATTAGTAATTAATGTTAACAAATATCAACCTTTATTTGTCTTAATGCTCGTTATTTATTAGCATAATCTCCATATATTTATTATACAAGAAAGTCCATCCCCTGTTGCGTTCTTTGAATTTTTTGATTTTCTTATAAATTTCGATAATTACGTTTTGATACAAATCGTTAAATTTAAAATTTTGATGTATAGTAATATTTTCCGTAGAGAATGACTCAATCTCATCTTTGTTGGCTTTAATTATAAGAAAATTTCCACAATATGTAAAGTTTACTTTCAAATGTGCATGTTCACACAGTGTAGTTTTAATAATATTTTCAAATTTCAACGATACAGATATCATGAACAATTCCGGGTTAGAAAATTGTACCTCATCAGTTGTCCATATTCTGTACCTAATTATGCGTCCAGAAAATTCATATGCAAAAAAATAATGGCCTAATGCTTCTAAATGAGTAATGCTCCTTAAATGGTCCTCCCATTTGTTTTTCTTTACATTAAGTAAACAAAGAGCGCAAAAAGTCATGATTAATTAATGCAAAAAAAATAAATGTGGAACTTAACACTCGGTGGTGGTGGTGGTGGTGATGGTGGTGGTATACCTTTCTTCTATGGAGCACCGATAGACCTGCAAATCAACAATTTATTCATTAAAAATTGCGTAGGTGCTTAAAAATAGGTGTAAAACAAATCAGTCTTAAATGTCACTCATATAGATAGATACCTATAGACTCTTAGGAATAATCTTAAATGTCAATTTGTTATGTTATTTATTTATAGAGACCAGCGGCCCTTGATGCACTGATGAAAATTATAAAAAAGTTAGGTCAACGTCTCCGAGAAAAAAGCGGCGACCCCAGGTCCGACGCAAATTTAGTCCAGCATATTTCGCTGGCTGTTCAAAGAGACAACGCCAGCAGTGTGCTAGGTACATTTACCAGGGTACCTATCGACCCTAGTCTGTAAATTTCTATATTATTACTTTTTATATTTGTTATATATGTCGGACCCTGACACCAGAAAGACGTATTGCAGCGTTATAGTTCATTATTTTAGACGCCTGTATAAAATCGATTAGCAATGTTGAGCTACGTGTTATTTGGTTGTAACAAAATAGAACCGTTTTTCCCCCGAAGGGTAAAAAACGGATATTTAGGTTCCTGCCGAAGCTTGAACCACATTATGAGATAACACCCTTGTAACTCAGCCCTAATCAAGCGAATTCATCAACTAGTAGCGCCATCTATCGCGCTACCCAAGTAGTAATGTCATCCGGTTGCCAGCGCGCGGCTGCTTTCTCTTCAGTACCACATAAGCCGGCAAGGCCCTTAGGTGTGGTTCAAGCTTCGGCAGGAACCTAAATATCCGTTTTTTACCCTTCGGGGGAAAAACGGTTCTATTTAGGTGTCCGTGCCTTCGCTTGAACCACATTATGAGACGTGTTTAAACCTCTGCCGGCGCTGGCCCGGGCGTACTGTGACTGATAATATTTAAATTTATGCAAAAATCACTTAATAAGAATATGGGTTTGAAATTTATTCCGTATTGATATACTAAAGGATTGTTTACGTCAAACCTTAACTAGATTTTCCTTATTTGTAATTACCGATAGACGAGACAATTGTTAGCACTGACTGGCAACATAAGTTATCCATTGCGACTATAAAACTACTTAACTTTTTATATAAAACAAAACTGTGTGACTATTAGTTGAAAGACTGTCCCTAAAAACATAATTAAAGACATAAGTAGGTACTTGTAGGTCGTACAAATTTAAGTGTAACCACTATCTGAAGTAGTAGCTCTGATGCGTGTAACGTGAACCTCATCGAGTGAGTTTTACATTAAACCCGTCCAAATTACCTGATTCTTTCCTTACAATAGCCCACTAGGTGATAAAAAGGTTTTGTTGTATGATGTCATGATATTACTACTACCACTACATGATACTACTACTTATCTACTGCTTAACACAAATAAAGCACTGTCGGCCCATCCACTGTTTAAAATTTTTGTAACTAATTGGAAAAGCTTGGGTCCTCTCTGATTTATCGTATTTTCCAACAATTTAATGTAAATTGGTAAGTTGCATCATAGGCCAGATGTAATGTAATATGACTTTTAATGTGGACAAATAACCAAAGGTTTGTATAGGTACCCACTACAATACGATATTGACATTATTTAGATATTAATACATAGTTATTGACTAGGTATAGCAGGTTTATTTGTTAATGGGCTATCATTACATAAGGACAACATATTCCGTAAATGTGTTAAAAATTATAAACATGATGTTCTTATTTGTGGAAGCAATTGAGATTTATTTCGAATCAAGTGCTCCTCTGCCTGAAAGTAATAGCGTCAGAAAGTGAAGAAGAAAATACAACACTTCATGATTTAATGTATGCGTTACTAACAAGTAACAACTCTCAACAACCTAGCAGTAGTTTCAACTGAGGCGATAATACATCCTTCCTTACTGATTAGTTTTAGGTGAGGGTTGCTTTAAAAACAACCATATTAATAGTAAGCCATGAATAGATATTAATTCTTATATGAAATGGTAGGCTCCTACCTATTTTAAGTGTCAATTATGCTGCTAAATTTATTACTCCCCACAGATAACTGAAAACTTGCCAATTAGGCTGGTGCCGGGTCAACCAAGCTTATATTATATGCTTGTCACTTGTCAGTCATGCAAGCGAATGTAACGAATGAACAGAATCACTGACACGAAGGTTACAATCGTATGGAGGCGATGATTATGAATTTAAAGTGATGCTGACAACTCCAGTTGTTGTGTGGCATCTCACCATGTTGTGCGTAGACTGAAGATCCGTCTACCAAGTAGGATATTTTAGAAGATTTTTTAATCTTTGAATAATTCCAATGCCTTCACCCATAATTTTTAGGCTAATTATAATAAAGGCTTGTAATTGTAGGTTGTTTAATGTTCACTCTTTCCGGTGGCAAGCTGATTCCCAAACTGAAGATTTTATGGTTCGCGCGCTGGTAATGGATTGTGCTTTATTGTTAGACTTAGCACGATTTGTGAGTATTTAATGCTTTCGTATACATACGATCTTCTAATAAGAGTGTAAAACCTCTTGACTGACGATGAAATAATCTTTGAGTAAGAGTAGTGGAGGTGGACCTATCTACTTTAAATTGTAGTGCAACCTTTTCAAACCAATTGCGGAACTTTCGTAACACCCAGACAAATTAAAACATTATTATTATTTGTATATTGGTCTGAACCAGTAAGTTCTTGGCATTATACCATTGCAGTGGCACAAACCACGGGTGTCTCATGATGTCATCTAATCTCAAGTGCTGCCAGCACCGGCGCGCGCGGGTGATGCTGTGGCACAATTCCTGTCGAACCTTAACACGTGTAGACGCGTTCATTACCAAATATTAATTTGATTATTTAATTTGTACTTTGAAGCCCCAATCCGCATTAGGCCAGCGTGGGGACTATAGCCCAAGCCCTCTCGCGAGTGAGAAGAGGCCTGTGCCCAGTAGTGGGACGTATATAGGCTGAATTATTATTATTATTAATTTGTAGGTACTTTTGATTAGAAATTTAGCAATACAAGGACGTTGTATGTTGTTTATCGGCTTTCGTGCAATCAAGTTGTGTATCATTTGATGATCTTGAGGGATCCCTAGGGTTAATTAGGCATCATGATGCCCACAAATAAACAATTAATTGATGATCTAGGCCTTTCTGCGACATATTATATTCATGTCACTACCTTGACGTAACCATAGAATAAATAATAGTATGTACTATTACGACAGATTATGACCGCAAGGTGGCGCAAGCGCGAGCACGCGTCCGTTCCATAGCGGTGCGCGGTAACTATTAGTGCTAGGTACCAAAATTGGTGTGGGCCGCATGTACTTGTAGCGACGCGACGAAATCGCGGAGTGAGCTACGCCTGACGTAACGTTGATATATGTCTACTGACATCTCATATTTACTGTATTTAATGATATAAGCATATTATCATGAATATATAAATATATGAATTGTAGTTGTCTTCACAACTAATGCTGTAATTCGATTAGCAGCGCATCTGCCCTATAACCAAGACACGATGATTTTGTAGGGTACTACACCTGGAACTCTAATTGATTGCATTGACGATGACGTTTCCAATTACATGCCCTACGAGACCTGTTACAACAGTATTCTGTAAACCCTGGACTACTACCTTTCAGCTAAGCTTATTGTACTTAGATCCGGCAATGACAGCAGAACTAGTGTTGATTTTCAGAGTAAATTGCAGGCTCTATTTAACCGGCGAACATATTTGTAGTCATGAGTCACTACTGGGATCATATTTCACTTAGATCTTGCATTTTTTCCTGAACCACCGTATGTTGTTGTTCTTTTATAAAATCACGTGAGTACTTCCTTATCTGCAAAGGAAACCTCTCATCTGGAAATCGAAAGAAGCATATTTCTGATCCGTGTTCTTTCAGAATCCGGTATCTGCTATCGGTGACTGCCTGCAAATATTTTCTACATATTACGCATGTGTGTACGTTTACGTACGTTGTACGTTTGTATGTACGTTGGCTTGCCCCGCAGTCCACATGGTTTCAAAGTTTCTGAAGTGACTTCATTTTAATTTGTATATTTGGAGAAATTAAACAATCATCGTTTAGATGTAAAGCCGTGGACCGTGGCTATTGGTTCGACACCTTAGTTCTCTTAGGCGGCTTCACCTCTAATTCAATTCGCGATTTTTCGAAACAGAATCAGTAACTCCACTCTAACTAAACTACCGAAAAATCTTTTCATAAATTCTTTATTTATTTACATAACTTGAAGGGGCGCTTCATCTTCTACATAGGCATAACATTTACCACTAAAGAAACCGATGTTTCACCTATTGAACAATCATGAGTAACTATGCGGATTACCATACTAATTTAATATTTTACTAGTTGGTCCTTTTAGACATTCTGTGAAAGCACCTCCTACAAATACCGTCTGTTTCCGATAGCTATATTACCAGTAAGAGTTCATTTCCTTTGAAATTGAACTATGTAACGTTTATGGTCAACGTTTTATGATGTATGATTGTTATACCAACGACAGGTCGATTGACAACCCACTGCTTAGATAATCTTCCGAAGTGGAGCTTGTTACTTGAATTTTGAACCTAATTTCACAAGTTTCTACCTGACTGATGTGAATAGAGCACTAATTACATTATAAATGCCTTTGTCAGTTCGGTCTATTGGACGGAATGCGATGGAAGGTACTTGCTGTTTTCTACGTGTTACTCTTAGTTTAGTGGTCTCTGTTTCACAGCTACATAGTAGACGATTTAAAGTAAGTAAAAGATTTCTCTTTGTAACAGGCCGCAATTTTTTAGCTAATGGTCAATATTTAGAGAGTATACAGGAGATGCTTCAGTATTCCCAAAGATACTATCAACCTGACTAGTCATTCATCATTCAAAAGAGGGATTTAGTGCGATGATTTTTCACTAATATATATGAGTATCATAAACTCTATTCTTTTCAGGCTTAGAGCCGCAATAAAGAGATATCTCTTGTTAGCCTATGACAGAGCCGTAAATGAATTGGTATTCCTATTCAGAAGAGAGAGTTTTAGTTTTCTTTCCTTCTTTAAGGCTAACGTCAATTTTCTTGCCTCCCCCTCTCTCTTTTTGGTATAGGATCTAGTTGGGCAAAGTATAACACAAGGTTTTTCACTTCGTACTTTTCCCTTTTCACAGTTTCTTAACTGCTATTTTTCATGGCCGGTTAGTCATACAGTTTATGATCCTCAGAATGTATATTTTTGGTTTGTTTGGTATCTCACGAGAATTGTTTGTTATCGACCCAGACCAACATTTGTACACGACCAAGACGGAAACCTTCCTTTTTCCTGGCAGGTTGAGACAATTACTGTAACTGCATTTCGTTATCAATTTCGCGCCAAACCCTCTAATAGAAATTCTGCTGCTCGTCGGTTTAAAAGGTGACACACCATTTGGTCGGCTACATTGATGATGACGCCACTAACTAAGTCGTGCATTGTTCATGACCATGCAGATCTTAAATGCGAGGCCCACCGTGCAGACATCGAACGATAAAGCGACCAATAAGACGTCCGCTACCGTATTAATGGTAGACCATGAGACAACGGTTTTTGTATAACAAGACAACGTCATTTCAATGGACGATTCATAGGACGATGCGATATCGTCTCATAGGACGACGCATTAATGTCTCACGATACGACAAAATGTAGTCTTATGGAACAATGCAATGTAGTCCTATGGGACGCAATATCCTCTCACGGGACGATACCATAGGATGGCGCAATGTCTTCTCACATGAGGACGTAACTCATCGCGATGCCTGTCGTATCACAGGATGACGCCTTATCGTTTTACAGGACGACGCCTGATGTCCCACAGGACGATGTCACGGGACTACGCTATGTCGTCTCACGCAACGACGCTTGTCGTCCAACGGGACGACGCCGTGTGCCATTTATACCCGTAGGTATTCTATTTATGGTGATGGCTAGAGCTCACTTAGTCTCATCGCTGGGCCACGGGCACTGAGCGGAATGTCACAAGGTCTTTTAACGAGACGATGCTCGTCGTCTTACAAGACGCTGCCATGTCGTCTGTCAGGACAATACCATTGTCAGGACGATACCACAGGACGACGCCATGTCGTGTCACGGGACGACGCCTTGTCCTCTCACGGGACGACGCCTCGTCGTCTCACGGGTCGATGCCATGTCGTCTCATGGGACGACGCCATGTCATTTCCCGGGACGACGCTTGTCGTCTGACGGGACGACGCCATGTCGTCTCACGGGACGACGCCATGTCGTCTCACGGGACGACGCCATGTCGTCTCACGGGACGACGCTTGTTGTCCCACAGGACGAGGCCATGAGGCGTAAGTACCCGTGTACTTTTTGTGACGGTGCCTGTAGGAAGGTCACTGCGTCTCGTCGCTGGGCCATGGGCACCGAGCGGAATGTCACGAAGTCGGAGGTTTTCAAAATATTTTTACGATTTAAATTTCTTGATCTTTTTAAACTTGCTTTGTAAACGTGTTGCTCGGCTGAGTTACAAAAGCGTACTGAAGAGAAAGCAGCCGCGCGCTGGCAACCGGATGACATTACTACTTGGGTAGCGCGATAGATGGCGCTACTAGTTGATGAATTCGCTTGATTAGGGCTGAGTTACAAGGGTGTTATCTCATAATGTGGTTCAAGCGAAGGCACGGACACCTAAATAAATAAAGTTGTGTAGAGAGTAACTCCGTCTATTGGCGCATTGTTGAAATAAAGTTGCGTAGAGAGTAACGCCATCTATTGGCGTGTTGTTGAACTGAGATGACAGGTAGAAGGCTTTGGAACGTCGAGAGGTTTCTCTCGAGTGAGCGTAGGCACGAGTTGGCGTTTTTGTCGGTATGTTGGTAGACTGGTCGAGCAGGTTTGCCAACTTGACTGAGGCGGGAGCAGAGAGGCTCCGCCGCTGGTACTTCTTCTTGATCGGACCGCGCTAGAGATCGGACCCTAATCACCTTGCATTCTGAGACTATGCGCTGAAACTTGGCACAGTTGATTGTTAGCTGGTCTTGAGCAGATACAGACCGGGACCCGCGAGAGCCACCTCTCATTTAGTGGGGGGAGGGGGGAAAGATCGACGCTGCGGCGCTTCACTTTGAGCAACATTTCTCAAAAAACTATACCTATTAGGGCATGTATTACATCATTTTCGGATAAATTGAGGATGAAGAATCTATTTTAAGAACAAAAACAATGCACTTTTTAATAAAAAAAAAGAATAAAGTAGAAAAGACTAAAAAACGTATTTTTTTTTTTTATAATCACCATTTTTTTTTAAGTGTAGCAGGAATCTGAAAACAAAAAATATAGTCGTAAAGCTACACTTATTAAATATATAGTTTATTATACAAAACTGTTGATAAATGGGAGATAAAAAATAATATACAGCGTGAGTCAGAGTGATCTTAATACAAAATATTATTAAGGTGGGAAAGTTACTTATAATTTGTTCTACAATCGTTTTTTTTTTAGTTTTTCGTAAATAACTCGTAAACGGTAGCCCGGAGCAAAAAAATATCTGTTACGTAAATAATCTGTTTCAGATTTCTTATAAAATAAGTGCCACTTTTTTTCGCTAGGATCAATATTTAAAAAAAATATTGAAGGGAGAAAATAAATTCTAAGGTCCCCTTTTTTAGTAATTCGTAAATAACTCGTAATCGATGGCCAATAGCAAAAAATGTTTTATTACATGAATAATTTACTTAAAATTTCCTACAAAAAAGGTTATTAGGTTAGGTTAAAGGTTAATTGTTAATAGTTTTAAGTATCTGGGACACGTTTTGACAGACAGACTAAAAGACGATGACGATCTCGAAAGACAGCGGCGGGCCATAGCGATGAGAAGCAACATGTTGGCGCGTCGGTTTGCTCACTGTTCTGACCAAGCCAAAATTACTCTGTTCAAGGCATACTGTCAGGCGTTCTACACTAGTCAGCTGTGGTACCATTTCACGAAACGATCGTTCAACAGACTCCGAGTACAGTACAACAACGCGTTTCGTGCAATGTTACGGCTACCGTGGCGGTGTAGTGCGTCTGGTATGTTCGCCGAGAACAGAGTAGATGACTTTTACGCCATAATGCGTAAAAGGCACTGGTAGTTTGTCGGGAGAGTGAGTGAATCGACGAACAGCATTGTTAATGTAGTGTACATAGCCTGCTACTGTATGAGCAAGATTTCCGCTGCACCTCTATAATTAGTACCTACTTTTTTAGTTGTAGTATATAGCTTTAATTTTAATTTAATATTGTAATATAGTACTTAATGAAATGTAATGGGTTTATACCTTAATAAATAAAATTTTTATTTATTTATTATTTATTTATTTATTATTCAAACTTTTTCGCTAGGATCAATATTTAAATGAGAGGTGGCTCTCGATGTCTCCCGGTCTGTATCTGCTCAGGACCAGCTAAGAACCAACTGTGCCAAGTTTCAGCGCATAGTCTCAAAGTGCAAGGTGTGCACTAACAAACCAGCTAAAATGCATGATCTAATCATACATCATCATGTTTGAAAACAAAATATCTGCAAACAAAAGATATACGAGTATAGCGCCAACTGCGCGCCTCTGGGCTGTATCTTATTCTTTGAACCTCGTGGCGGTGCAGCGATACAAAATTCACGTACGATCGCAGTGAGCGGGGTAAGCGGGTGGTGCGGGGACAGAGCGCTTAGCTCCGCCCAGACGCTCAAGGGCATTGGGCCTATCTATCGTCTTAAAATAAATGTCATATACCAAGAAAAATTACCAAGGCCTCCAGTGCCCCAGGCTGGTTTTCTTAGTATATGACATTTATTTCATTTTGTAATGAAATAGTAGGTAGTGTTCATGTGTGTGTGTTCTGTGCGCATTTTAGATTTTATGAAAATCATATATACCTAGTGCACTCATTTTTCAACTACAACGCAACAGTTTGTAAAATAAGCAGGTTCGGAATGATGCGCTTGATGCTCGAACACTAGGTTTCTTCGCTACGACGTACGGGTCCGCTAACGTTAAGCTTTTGCTTTTATGCGTAAAACATGTTGTCAGAATTCTAAGTCGGAAATTAATTCGGTGTATCAACCGAATGTCGATCAAGTTGAACGCATTACGGAACGGAGTCTCGTTCGATAACTAAGAAGTGAAACGCGTTCCGATCGATGGTCTGTTTTCTATCACAAGTAGGCAATTGAGCGTTAAAAACGCAAAACGCGATTGTGAACAGTAGAAACTATTTCCCGATTCTGGCCCCACCTCTCAGTGGTCACCGATCCTGACCCCAGGGCCGATCCACCGCCCCCGCTGCCTAAAAAAAAAAAAAAAAAATAGCCCCCCATTTGAATTGATTGCGCTAGGTCTCAGCAGTGCCCGGCGCCTCCTTCAGTTACTTACGAAATACGCTAATTAAACAATACACCTTGCTCACCACGGTAACAATAGGCTTATCGACCCTTTTCTATTGTTCGATCTCGACTCGGGCGCGTTATTGTGTTACCGAGCATACTACCTGAACCCTTCACCCACCGACGTCTTCATTCATGCCTTCTTTATGTGTGTATTATACTGTAGGTGTTTGTGATAGGTATTAGCGATAGGTATTTGCAATAGGTATTAGCGATAGGTATTTGCAATAGGTATTAGCGATAGGTATTTGCAAAAGGTACTTATTTGCGATTCATTATCTTATTATCTTACAACCTCTTGGAGCTATTTCGATTTATAAGGAATACAGTTCTAACCTAACCTAACCTAATTAGAATTTACACAAGTAATCCGTCGGTAGCCTAAACTAACCTAAACCTTCTTTTACCAAACCTAACTTGACCAAACCTAACTAAAATCAACCTAACTTCTCATTTCAAACTAACCTGCTTTCACCTAGTCTTCGTTCAAGTTATGTTTTAACCTACATACCTAAACTTACCTATCCAAACTAAAGCATCCTACATATCGTATACATACTTACCTATATTGTGCATATTGTATTGTGTTATTTTATTTAGTTTTACCTATTTCTAACTCATTATTTTTGTCTGCGATAAATGCAATTCAACCTAATGTAGCCTTTTTTATTCTTAAACTATTCTATCTTCTTAAACTTAGTATGTAAGTATGTCTCATTATCTAATACTATATATTTTGTTTTCACATACATTTTCAACCGACGAAAAAAAAAACGGAGGATCAACCGACGAAAAAAAAAACGGAGGAGGTTCTCAAGTCGACGCGTATATTTTTTTTTTTTTTTTTTTTTCAACCGACGAAAAAAAAAACGGAGGATCAACCGACGAAAAAAAAAACGGAGGAGGTTCTCAAGTCGACGCGTATATTTTTTTTTTTTTTTTTTTTTTTATGTATGACCACGCATAACTTTTTATAGAGGTGTTCGATTTTGATAATTATTTTTTTATTGGAAAGGGTATACCCCGAAGTTGGTCCCATATAAATTTGGAAAAAAAAATCCAACCTTAAGGGTAGGAAAATAGGGGATGATTGATTTTTTCACTCACCGATTGTAACGTATGACCACGCATAACCTTTTACAGAGTAGTCATAATAATAATAAAAATTTGGAAAAAAATCCTACCCTAAGGGTGGGAAAATAGGGGTAATTTATTTATATTACAGAACATAATAGTTAAAGTAGGATTATTAATATAATAACAGTTAATAGCTAAAGCAAGGTAGGTAGCTATTTTAAAAGTAATCAAAAATTAAGCATGTAATAATTTGTATAAATTATAGCCACAGAAAATTATAAAATAAAAACTTTTTAACAAAAAAAAATAACCGCCGAAAAAAAACTAAAAGGAAATAAAAAAACCGGCACTAACACGAAACGAGTCGACCAACAAAAACAATAGCACACTGAAAAGAAAAAAATAATTATTTTGTCTTCAATAACGCAAGTGAATACCTATGAACTATGTATATACATACTTCTGAAATCAATCACACAAATCTGCGTATTTATATATTTACAATCTGTTATTTTTGGAGTCGGTGCAGTTGCTTCACTAAGGTGCTCAAGTTTGTTTGAGGCTGGCACCGACTCCAAAAATAACAGATTGTAAATATATAAATACGCAGAGTTGTGCGATTGATTTCAGAAGTATGTATATACATAGTTCATAGATATTCACTTGCGTTATTGAAGACAAAATAATTATTTTTTTCTTTTCAGTGTGCTATTGTTTTTGTTGCTCGACTCGTTTCGTGTTAGTGCCGGTTTTTTTTTATGTTCTTTGTAACACGATATTAGAAAGTAAACTCGTAGCTACTTGTTTCTTTGTATTATTAAAATAATAACGAGGCGTGTGAGGCATTTCTTGTGCACTTGCTTTCATTGTTATAACAGCTTAATTGCTTTATTGATAGACGTCTATTATATTTTATGCTGACAATGGATTATTATGTGGATATAATTTGGGTTTGAGTACAGGGAGCGTCTGTTTAGATGAACTTGTTGAGACATGTTACTTTGTATGATTTAAAAAAAATAACGAGACGTGTCAACTGGTTTCAACATGATTTAGTCTAATACGTCGGCATTTCTTGTGTGTTGGTATTCATTGTTATAACAGCATAATTGCTTTATTGGTAGACATCTATTATATTTTATACTGACAATGGATTTATTGTTTCCTATTATGCTTTTGAATTTGGGTTTTAGTAAAGAGAGCGTCTGTATTAGATGAACCTGTTGAGACTGTATCCTGCTCACTATCACAGTATAAAAACCGAAGAGAAATGGGTTTGAGTAAGTATTACTGTCGTGGCAGTCCTCTGTATCAGAGCTCCTTGTATCTACTGCAGTATATAGAAATATAGTGTTAATTCAACAGTGAAGTGTTTAAGTGTTTATAGAAAGACCCAACAATGGATGTAAGTATGTCTTTTATTACCGTAACTTACTTTGTTTTGTTTTCACTTGTGTTCTTTGTGTTTTAATTATCAAGATTGTAGACAGTGTGCAAATTATTGTTTTATATTGTTTCAGTTCACTGAAAATACTTTCAAGAACTATTACTACCCGGATGATAATAAAGACGAATCAAGCGATGAAGAGGGTACGCTTGGTCTCAAAGTTAAACAAGCCATCGCAAAGAAACGTTCAGGAAACAATATCGATAGCTTCTTTGAACGACCTAAAAAGCAGTCTAAAGTTGTGAAACGGTCTTCAAATGTGAGCAAAAGTTCACCAGACGGTGTTGCAAACTTGTCATCCGGACAAGACGACGGGGCCTATGCATCACATTTGATTAAAATCGAGATATATGATATGCATAAAATCAAAAACGTCCCACCCATGGAACACTGGAAGCATGCGGACTTCAGATTGAAATATTTTGCGTTGGAAGACGATTTGGAGCTACAAAATACGCGAAATATTATTTATAACATAACAAAGCAATTAGCTTCTAAGGACAGTAGTGTGAAATATTTTATAGATAATAAGAAACAGTGATAGTTATAATTATTAATGATAGTAGTAGCTTAATGATTGTGTTAACGTATTTCTAATTTTTTACCTCTCCTTAAGTACATTTTCCATGTAACAGATTATTTTTATTGTATCACATTACAACAAGTTTTAATTTAATACTTCTCTTTTGTAAAGATTACAGTCCCCACTCTTAGAAATCTTATACCTGTAGTCAACTATTTAAATGAAAGAAAGCACTGTATGATTTCTCATTTCATAATGGACTCTTTGAGTTGTGATGTCTACGATCTTGAACTTATCAGACTCTGTGAAGAAATAGAAGAAAATGAAGATCTATGCCAGGCTGCCCGTCTTGTGAGCCAACTACATCGAGAGGCGTAAGTAAAAGTATTCCTGTTCATACATGTTTATAACTCTTAACCAGTACCTGTTTACAAAGGATGGGTTCCTCCTAACTTGTTGTGACCAGAACTTATTGTTAGGATAAACGTGGGGTGGGAGAGTGCTGGTTATATAAGCGGGGTATCTCGAGTTCATATCATTCAGTGTTTTGGTGCCGTGCTTGTACTGTGATATCCTTTTCCATAATGGTGTTTACTTACTACCATATTGGTCTCACTTTGCCTCGTGATAAGATTGAGGAATTAAGTAAATAATTTATTTTAGCATATTTTCATAGAAATATAAGAATGTGGTATATATCAAACAAATTACCTCACTCGTTACTGGAAGATTCTGATATTATACCGTATTATACACCATGTGATGGGCATATCAAAAATTCCAAGGGGAATACTCAGTCATCAGATGTGATTGATGGAGTTTTGATGATGCGGGCCTATTGTCAGCAGTGTCGAAAAGACTTACGTTAGTATATACAACTAACCGTTTTAGTAATTATTTTTATTTTATCTGACATTAAGATATTTATGTTTATTATGTATTGTTATAGATCTTCTCAAATAGGACGGGGAGTAAAAAGGACAGCTGCAGTTTTGGAGACCGAAGAATTCTTGGTGAAGAAAAACCGTTCAGCAGCTGCTGAACCTGTAGCATCAACATCATCCGAACCAGTTCCCGATGTCATTGTGAGCACAAATAATAATCATGAAATTGAATGTTCTGTGTGTAATAAGTTTGTTTCTAAAAGATATTTTAAAAATCATTTAAATAGTAATCTTCACAAAAATAATGTTTTAAGGGCTGACATTGAATGGGTTAATGTTCAGTTAATTGAAAATGCTTTTAAGAATAGGGTGGCCACTTACAGAATACTATTAAATGAAAATGTTCACCAACCATTTACTCCCGAATCCATTTTACTAGGAAATAAAGATAAAATCTTTGCATTATTGGATCGTTCCCTCACTGATCACCATGCTTTAAAAGTAAACTTTATTTTGAATGCGGATTTTACTCAAGAGAGCAAACAAGTAAATAATACATTTGATTTCCAATTATGTAACAATGTAGTTGATGTTAGCAGCGACAAAGATGATATTTTCGAGTCAGTTGTTAAAGATATATTAACAAAAACTAAAAGGAAATAAAAAAACCGGCACTAACACGAAACGAGTCGACCAACAAAAACAATAGCACACTGAA
The DNA here is from genome assembly GCF_910591565.1 of Cydia splendana. NCBI lineage: Eukaryota > Metazoa > Arthropoda > Insecta > Lepidoptera > Tortricidae > Cydia > Cydia splendana. The sequence continues at coordinate 92,753 of NW_026946848.1, read as the reverse complement.
AAGAAAAAAATAATTATTTTGTCTTCAATAACGCAAGTGAATATCTATGAACTATGTATATACATACTTCTGAAATCAATCGCACAAATCTGCGTATTTATATATTTACAATCTGTTATTTTTGGAGTCGGTGCCAGCCTCAAACAAACTTGAGCACCTTAGTGAAGCAACTGCACCGACTCCAAAAATAACAGATTGTAAATATATAAATACGCAGATTTGTGTGATTGATTTCAGAAGTATGTATATACATAGTTCATAGGTATTCACTTGCGTTATTGAAGACAAAATAATTATTTTTTTCTTTTCAGTGTGCTATTGTTTTTGTTGGTCGACTCGTTTCGTGTTAGTGCCGGTTTTTTTATTTCCTTTTAGTTTTTTTTCGGCGGTTATTTTTTTTTGTTAAAAAGTTTTTATTTTATAATTTTCTGTGGCTATAATTTATACAAATTATTACATGCTTAATTTTTGATTACTTTTAAAATAGCTACCTACCTTGCTTTAGCTATTAACTGTTATTATATTAATAATCCTACTTTAACTATTATGTTCTGTAATATAAATAAATTACCCCTATTTTCCCACCCTTAGGGTAGGATTTTTTTCCAAATTTTTATTATTATTATGACTACTCTGTAAAAGGTTATGCGTGGTCATACGTTACAATCGGTGAGTGAAAAAATCAATCATCCCCTATTTTCCTACCCTTAAGGTTGGATTTTTTTTTCCAAATTTATATGGGACCAACTTCGGGGTATACCCTTTCCAATAAAAAAATAATTATCAAAATCGAACACCTCTGTAAAAAGTTATGCGTGGTCATACATAAAAAAAAAAAAAAAAAAAAAAATATACGCGTCGACTTGAGAACCTCCTCCGTTTTTTTTTTCGTCGGTTGAAACCTCCTCCGTTTTTTTTTTCGTCGGTTGAAAATTATTTAACTTTGAGAGAAAAGACAGTGGATGGAGTTTAGTAAAATTTAACTATCTAGATGTCAATGTAAACAAATTTAATCCATTGCGTGGTTCTTCCTATATCGAATTACCACGTGATATTCAGAACAGGAAAGCAGTTATTAATGTAAAAAATAATGATCATGAATGTTTTAGATGGGCTGTATTGTCAGGCTTGTATCCACCTACAAGTCATCGTTCAAACACTACGAAATCGTATATAGCGCATAAAAATAAATTAAATTTTAGAAATTTAACTTTCCCACTTAAGGTTGGAGATATTCAGAAATTTGAAAAAATGAATGATATAAGTATAAACGTTTTTGGTCTTGAATACAATTCGAAAAGTAAAAAACATGACGTAGTAGGCCCATTACACTTAACAAAGTGCAAAAAAGCTACCCACTTGAATTTATTGTACATATCCAAAGACAGTAAGGGGCATTATTGCTATATCAAAAATTTATCTAGGTTAGTATCTAAACAATTATCAAATACACAGCATGCTGCACATATTTGTGATGGTTGTTTGTCGAACTTTACAACTCGCGACAATTTAATGAATCATCAAAGAAACGATTGTTTCCATGTTTATACACATTTACCTTCAGAACAGGATAAAAAGAAAAACTGGTTCAATGAAAACGTTTCCTCCAATATACTTACTTTCGATAATTATGAACGTAAATTAAGGGTACCTTTTGTTATTTATGCTGATTTCGAGGCCTTTCTAAACCCGATTCAAACAGGTACAATTAATCCTACTACATCCTCAACAACAAATGTACAAAAACATGAGGTATATAGTTTTGGATACTACATTAAATGTTCTTATAATGATAAATTGTCAGTGTACAGAACATATAAAGGCAAAAATTGCACCCAGGAGTTTATGAAGTATATGGAACAAGACTTAAAGGCCATTTGTAGGAGAAATACTTTTGTAAAAACTCCATTGCCTTTATCTAATGCAAATAATGTGCATATTGCTCAGAGTAGTACATGTTATATTTGTGATAAAAATTTAAACGAGGATTCAGTCATTTCCTATAATTACCATACTGGTCTTTATGAAGGAGTGGCACATAAATTTTGTTCTGAAAAATACAGGGCACCTAATTTTGTACCTGTATTTTTCCATAATTTGTGTAACTATGATAGTCATTTTATAGTGCATGGGCTTGGTTTGGCGGAAGGCGACATTGAACTGATTCCAGAGAACAAAGAGAAATACATTTCATTTTCTAAGAGCTTACAAATAAATAATCGCACAATTAAATTGAGATTTGTCGATTCACTTAAATTTATGTCCAGTAGTCTTGACAAATTGGCAAAAAACTTGTTGCCTGAACAATTTCATGAATTAAAATTGAATTTTTCATGCGAGGAGGATTTTAAACGCTTATTACGAAAGGGTGTCTATCCCTATGAACACATGTCATCATACGATTCTTTAAACTTAACAGCCCTTCCCTCTAAAGATGATTTCTTTAGTTCCTTGTCTGATAGTCACATCTCAGAAGAGGATTATGATCACGCAAAAGATGTTTGGTCTCATTTTCAATGCAAAAATATGGGTGATTATTCTGATTTATATTTAAAAACTGATGTTCTATTACTAACTGATATATTTGAAAATTTTAGAAACCTTTGTCTTAAGACGTATGGATTAGACCCCGCTCATTATTATACTGCTCCGGGATTAAGTTGGGATGCAATGTTAAGAACTACAAAAATAAAACTAGAACTCCTAACTGATATCGATAAAATAGCTTTTATATCAAAAAATATTCGAGGTGGCATATCACAATGTAGTAATAGATACGCGAAGGCTAATAATATTTTTTTGGAAGATTATAATCAAAACTAGATGAAAACCCGGCTTCGCTCGGGTAAAATAAATAATAGTAATAGGTAATACTCATTTTGAATTAAGTAATTATTTACTTTTAGACTTCATACCTTCATCAAGGCGGTTACAAACCTATCTCATCTCAGAAAACTTTAAATCCGTAACATACAATCATAACTCGAAAAATTTACTATTCCGATAATTATATCTAAAAACAAATATGTAATTAAAAAAACCTAATCCGCTTTTCTGGTAGCAGTTCGGTTCTGTAAGGATCACAGTTCTAACCTGACCCACTTTTCTGGTCGCAGATCGGTTCTGTGAAGGCCGCATTTATAACCTAGCCCACTTTCCAATCTCAAAAGAGGGAACCCTTGTGTACCTACCCTTCATGGCACTAAAGTATAAGTATGGAAATTATCACTACTATTTCATTCTTTAATATTAATGCCTATCCGTTAATATTAAATTCGTTTACAAAAAAAAAACTGAATAAGTGCGAGTCGGACTCACCCATCAAGAACGGAACACTTTTTAATATTTGTTGTTATAGCGGCAACAGAAATACATCATGTGTGAAAATTTCAACTGTCTAGCTATCACGGTTCATGAGATACAGCCTGGTGACAGAGGGACAGTGGAGTAAACTGAAATAAAGGTTCCGTCACACCGGCGCGATTTCAGAGCCGGGCCTGAGCGTTTTATATGAAAAAGCGGCGCGCCCCGCTCACGCGCCGCACGCGAAACGCGCCTGTGTGACGGAGCCTGAAATGTCAATAATCTAAACTCCCACTTACCATCGGCATTAACAGCCTTGTATTCTTGTTTGCCACCAACATGTCATATTAAAACATATTAATAAAAATTTACTCGGTCAACAATGTGAGTCCCTTGGAGAATCAGAGGTCTAGTCTAAACTCCCACTTACCATCGGCATTAACAGCCTTGTATGAGTTGTATGCTTGTTTGCCCCCAACATGCCATGTTAAAACATATTAATAAAAATTTACTCGGTCAGCAATGTGAGTCCCTTGGAGAAGCAGAGGTCTAGTCTAAACTCCCACTTACCATCGGCATTAACAGCCTTGTATGCTTGTTTGACACCAACATGTCATATTAAAACATATTAATAAAAATTTACTCGGTCAGCAATGTGAGTCCCTTGGAGAAGCAGAGGTCTAGTCTAAACTCCCACTTACCATTGGCATTAACAGCCTTGTATGCTTGTTTGCCACCAACATGTCATATTAAAACATATTAATAAAAATTTACTCGGTCAGCAATGTGAGTCCCTTGGAGAAGCAGAGGTCTAGTCTAAACTCCCACTTACCATCGGCATTAACAGCCTTGTATGCTTGTTTGCCACCAACATGTCATATTAAAACATATTAATAAAAATTTACTCATTTCATCAGTCATATCCAGCCTAGCATTGCATTGGCCCCGCTTAAATATTTCTTTAATTTGTTTTTAGTATTTGTTGTTATAGCGGCAACAGAAATACATCATTTGTGAAAATTGAAACTGTCTAGTTAATCTAGTTATCACGGTTCATGAGATCTTGAGATACAGCCTGGTGATAGACAGACGGACAGCAGAGTCTTAATATTTAATAGGGTCCCGTTTTTACCCTATGGGTACGCAACCCTAAAAAGTGACCAAGGCCTCCAGTGCCCTAGGCTGGAATCAAAGCAGCGTCCTCTGCTATTGCAGCAGGTGCCTGTGCCATTCTGCCACCGGGCCACCCACGGCGGCATAGGTCGAATTTTTCCAAGGATACTTATGCACTACTTACTGAAGGTTTATGGAGCCTCGCCATCCCTAAGCCTAAATTAAATATTTTCTGAAAATAATTTGTTTTGATCTAATAACATATTGGAGTCCTCGTAATAGGGGTCCCGTTTTTACCCTTTGGCTACAGAACCCTAAAAATCAACCTTGTTTTAGTACTATGTACTATGCTTCACTATGACTCTGAAATTTTAGCAGGAATTAATATTTTTTTTGTTGTCACCTGTCAAATTAGAATAGAATAGAATAGAATAGCCTTTATTGACCAAAAAATTAAATTTCAGTACATATTACATTTAAATAAATTCACATTTCATTTATATCAATTAGTTTCAATATTTTTTCCTTAGTAACTTTATTAAATAATTTTTATGTCATTGCTTTTTAATAATTATTTCAGTCTGCCTTCTTGGCATAGGCCTCCCCCAGCTCCCTCCACAGCTCTCTATCCCTTGCCGTCCCTATCCAATTAGGTCCCGCATGCTTCTTTATGTCATCCGACCACCTCATTATTGGTCTCCCTTCTCTCCTTTTTCCATCTCTAGGATACCATTCCGCTTCCTCTCTATCTCACTTATCTTTACCTTCCCTTGCCATATGTCCAGCCCAACCTGTTGCAGTCAAAAGTGTGAACTGGCCAAAGAACTTTTAACCAACAAAAACAGGCAAAACTGCTTTGACTGAGCATGTTGGTCAAAAGTAGTTTTACCTGAAAATCATACCTATTTCTGGCAGCAGTTTCGTTTTTAGGGCGTAGGAAAAAAAAATAACCCTAACCTACCTATCTCTGGGAACAGTTTAGTTTTTTGGGCGTAGCAAAAAAATAACCCTAACCTACCTATCTCTGCGAGTACTTTTGACTGATAGTAACAGTCACAACACAATTACTATTAACCAATGATTTTCAGGTATAACTACTTTTGACCAACATGCTCAGTCAAAAGCAGTTTTGCCTGTTTTTGTCGGTTAAAAGTTCTTTTGACCAGTTCATACTTTTGACTGCGACATATATACTATCTATATATCTTATTATATTTAATCTACATTGACTCCGGAGATAACTTATTAGCTTTATGCAGTTGACTTTCCAATTCACCGATACACCTCAAATTTGATTCATAGTATAAAGCACAGTTATTAAATATGTCCACAATACACTGTAGCTTTTTGCACTGTTTCACACTGGCAATGTACTTAATTAGAGTGTGTTACAGTCAGCTGGCACTTAACTCAAAGTTTCTTTGAACAACGTCATTTTCATCTCGCTCACTTATTAGTTTATCACAGCTGCTTCAAGGTTGCTTTCACTTGCATTTCCAGGTAGCTAGTAGTGCCTTGACATGTAAGAATATTTGGAATCATTCTGAAATATTAAAATACAACTGAGAGACCGATGTTTATACTAAACACAATACACCCATGGAACGCTTTGAAGTTCAAATCTCGTTACGTTACGATGGCGTTTGCACTTTGCACTATGTTCGGTGACTATTTTTTATTGTTAACACACACAATACACTATTTAACAGGTTTTTATCACGTCTGGAGTACCGGATAAAGTATTTTCGAATAACAGCCGTCGTTGACGTCTAGGCAGTGTTGCTATCGTCTTAAAAGCCGTAACAGACTATCGCACGTTCTGGCTTAAAAACAAATTTATGTAATAATTATACCGGTATTCATATCCATATGAAACGAAACTTAATGCAAATATAACCATTATACATACCGGAAAGTCATCAAATAAACAGTAATATTCGTCTTGCTTTTTATTAAAAAAAAAACGACCAACCTAACTTGTAAGCATGTTTGCAGTTTCTAAACGCAACGCATAGCTGTCAAATGTCAACCAACAAATTGAGCCTTTAGTATTGTTTGTCGAAATTTTTTCACTTTTAAATGCAAAATACGCGACAATACGAATTTTGCGGATATATGTTGTCGATTCAAAAGTGTTATTTTTTTACGCTCTTTTGTTTGAGCATAATTTAATTTGTTTCTACCGTCAAAGCCGCTCGCGTTTATATATAAAGATATCCCATCGTCATTTCTTATGTACTTTGATGCAAATAACCTTTACGGGTGGGCTATGTCTCAATGTCTTCCTACCGGTAAATTTGAATGGGTAAATACAGATACTGACTTTAATATATCTGATGACGCTGATCATGGTTTAATTTTAGAAGTTGATCTCGAATACCCTAACGAGTTGCATGACTCTCATTCAGATTTGCCATTTTGTCCTGAAAACGTTTGTTTGGGTAATTCCAAAGAAAAAAATTAATTCCTAATTTAAATAAAAAAACGAATTATGTCATTCATTATAGAAATCTAAAACAGTGTTTGAAGAATGGTTTGAAATTGAGTAAAATCCATCGCATTCTTAAATTTCAGCAGTCTATGTGGTTAAAAAGTTACATAGATTTGAACACCCACATGCGATCACAGGCATCATCCGATTTTGAAAAAGATTTCTTTAAACTAATGAATAATTCAGTGTTCGGTAAGACCATGGAAAATGTTGCAAAACGCGTAAATGTCAAATTATTAAATCACTGGGAAAATCGAGGAAAAACGCAGGGGGTTCAATCTTTGATAGCGAAACCTGAGTTCCATAGTTTATCCATATTCTCTGAGAATTTAGTGGCCGTTCAATTGAATAAAACTAAAATATTTTATAATAAACCGATTTATCTGGGATTTTGCGTATTAGATATATCGAAAACTTTGATGTATGACTTTCACTACAGCTACATGAAAACCAAATATCCAGACAACCGTAAGCTTCTTTATACAGATACTGATAGCTTAGTATATCAAATTTTCACGGAAAATTATTACGCAGATATAAAATCAGATCTTAATTTAAATTTTGATACATCTGATTATCCTCCTAACAATAAATATGATTTGCCGTTAATAAATAAAAAGCGATTAGGGTTTTTCAAAGATGAAAATAATGGTAGAATTTTAAAAGAGTTCGTAGGTCTGAGATCTAAAATGTATACCTTAGATGTTGAAAAATATGACGAGAATGATGAGAAAACTGAAAAATACGGTGTTTTATCAAAAGCCAAAGGAGTCAATAAATGTGTTACAAAAAAATTTACTCTTGACAATTACAAAACGTGTTTATTTAATAAAAATTTGCAACGCGCTCAAATGCTAAGATTTAAGTCTATAAAACATATAATATTCACTCAAAAAATAAATAAAATATCATTATCGCATGAAGATACAAAACGGTACTTATTAGAAAACTCTTCTGACACTCTAGCGTGGGGTCATTATAAAATACCGCAATAATGAAAAAGTTTCAAAGTTGTAATATAATCACACAGAACATTCGAATTCCAAATTATTGTTTGTACATTGTATATTTTTAAGGTATTACTTGTAAACATGTAAAAAAATGTATGAATTTTATTTTATTGTATCTTTTAAGGTATTTTTGTAAATATGAAACAAAAAAATAATGTTAAAAGTGTGATCATGAATAATAATAAAAAAATTTACGTAATCATTTTGTTTTGTTTTTTTTGTCTACTATATCTGAGTTGTTTAAATAGTAATCATCTTTCTGAATATTACCATTTAAAGTCCATCCGTTAACATATCAACACTCACCCACACACATACACACATACACATAGATTACGATATTTAATAATGATTCACTTTTATCATCCTTTCACCACCATTGTCGCAGGTCCTAGTGGGTGTGGTAAAACGCAATTTGTTACAAACTTTTTGAATAACTCCAAAGAGATATGTAATGTTGAATTTGATGAAATTATTTGGTGTTATGATGAAATGCAACCTCTCTACAATCTGGAAAATGTAAATTATAGTCAAGGAATACCAGATTTTTCAATTTTTGATGGGAAGAAACCTAAACTTCTTATTATAGATGATTTGATGAGAGAATCAGATGGACGAATCGTTGACATTTTTACGAAAGGTAGTCATCATAGAAACTTAAGTGTTTTTTATATTACACAAAACGTATTTCATCAAGGTAGAGGTCAATGTGATATTTCATTGAATACAAGCTACATTGTATTTTTTAAAAATCCCAGGGATAAAACTCAAATACGCTACCTGTCACGACAAGTTTACCCAGAAAACTCAAAGTTTGTGGACGAAGCCTACAAAGATGCTACAAAGGAGGCTCATGGTTACCTCATGATTGACCTGAAACAAAATACAAATGACATATGCCGTTTTAAAACAAAAATATTTCCGTTTGATGGGCATTGCACAGTGTATGTACCTAAAAAGGGGTTTAAATATGATGAAAATCACCATATTTTAGTCAGTTCTACATGATGCATGCAAGAGTAAACACATATAAACATTTACTTGAAGCATTGCAGTTGCTTAAACCCAAATATCGTACTGCATTACTTAAATCTTGTGACGGTGAAGAGATCAACATTATTTGTGAGTGCATTTATAACGTCCTAAATGGGAAAATTCCATTAGAAAAAAAAGAAAAGACGAAACTAAAAAAATATAAAGATATTTTAAGAAAATTAGTTTCGAAAGGGAAACATAAAATAAGAAAAACTGTTATAGTTCAAAAAGGAGGTGCATTTCTACCTATTATTTTAGGTGCAGTTTTAAGTGCTTTAGTGAACTCTTTATCATAAACAAAATGGAAAACACAAAAAAAATGTTATTAGTTGAATCAGATTTTATTGAAAGGCTGAAACGGAATGAGAGTCCACCCGAAAATTCCTCATCTCGGCTAGATGGAGAGATGCAAAAAATCCTTAAAAGTAAAATGAATGATCGCGAAAAGTGGACGTTATATTCTCAAGCATTACAAAGATTTCTATATTTTATTGAAACAGATCGAAAACCGTTTAGAATACCCATCGTGATGGAGGGGTTAGATCAAGTCATCAACGAAAGTAATGATATTATAAAAACAAAAGTGAACAAAAAGGAGGAGATTGAAAATAATGAGTCAGTTACAGATAATGTAACTGAAGCAGCCACACCGTCATCGTTTAATACACCGCCTGGCGAAATAAATCAAGAACTAATGCCAATTAGTCCGTCAAAAATTATAAACATATTACCTAAATCTTATGAAAAAAAAGCTCGAACGTTGTTAGATTACATTGTTTCAAGTAAACCGAAAATTTGGTGGAAACAGACTGGTGAAGTTGTTATAAATAACCAAACCATTCAAAATAGTAATATTACTGATTTGGTAAGCGACACCGTTAGATGTCTTAAACGTCCTAAGCCAATTGGATGGGAAGTGTTTGCTTTACTTTTAAAAGATATCGAAGTTCCTAGGTCATGCATAGGTAATCCTACAAATTTAGCATTTATTAATGGTACTCCTTTGATTGAACCCTTTACCCCCTCCACATCTGTGAAGACGAGAGCCTCAACAGATAAAGATAATAACACTTCTACGTCTCTTGCTACACGGGAGCAAAAGCGATCCGGAAAGAAAATAGAGTGGGAAAGATGGACTCCTTATTAGATATTAACAGAATCTATTATGACGTCTCTAATCCAGCTGGCTATAGCAGTTTAAATAATTTATCAAAGGAAATGAAAGGTCAAATGAACAAAGAGGAAGTGAAAAAATGGTTACAATCTCAAGATACGCACACGCTGCATAAACCTATTCATAGACGATTTACTAGAAATAAATACATTCTCTCGAACTTTAATGAACTTTGGCAAGCTGATTTAAGTGATATGAGTACTTATAGTCAATATAATGATAGGTACAAATATATTCTTTGTGTTATTGATGTGTTCAGTAAATATGCTTTTGCAAGAGCCATGAAGAAGAAGGATTCAGCAACTGTTAAACAATGTTTTGAAAGCATATTTACTGAAGCCAACTCTGTTCCCCGTCACATCCAATCTGATAAAGGTACAGAATTTGTTTCAAAGGCGGTTAGAGATTACTTTAAGAGCAAAAATATTAATTATTATACCACTAATAACCCCGACATTAAAGCAAGTATAGTAGAAAGGTTTCAAAGAACACTTAAAATGAAAATGTGGCGTTACTTCACTCATAAGAATACATATAACTACACAAATATATTACAAGATCTTCTACATTCTTACAACCATAGCTATCATTCTAGCATTAAAATGCGCCCAGTTGATGTTAGCTCTAATAATATTATGACTGTTTGGTGTAATTTATATGATCGCAAAAAAGTTAGGCAAATTACATTAGAAACTAAAAAACTAAATGTAGGTGATCATGTTAGAATCACTAAATATAAGCATGTGTTTCAAAAAGGTTATGAAAGTAATTGGAGTGATGAAATATTTATTATTGATTCGATTATTAACAGATCGCCACGAGTTGTTTATACAATAAAGGATTTAGAAGGTGAACCCATCATTGGTACATTTTATTCTAAAGAATTACAAAAGGTAACTTACCTCCCCTCCAACGAGTATAAAATTGATAAAATAATACGCTCGCGTCGAGTTGCTGGCAGAAAGGAAATACTAGTTAAGTGGCAAGGTTATCCTAATAAATTTAATTCTTGGATACCTGAATCAAACTTAAAGAAAATATGAGTGAAAATAGTTTTTATCTAACTTTGTTAAGTAATAGTTCATCAGATTACTACACGGATAACACGACTGCACATTTCTTAACTAAATTACCAAAGACCATTAAATTGGATGGAGAATGGGTAGTTGGGTTGGTGGAATTTCAATATCCTTGTTCCATGTATAATGTTCAAGAGCAGGAAAACATCATTTATTTAAAGAAAAAGGTGTTATCACCCACCGATAAAACTACAAAAATAGTAGATATAAAAACTCATATACCAGCCACTACATATGATAATATAGATCATTTTCTTCAAGCGTTTAATGAAAACCCACAGTTAAAAACTAACGTAAAATTTCGATATGATGGATTAACAAAACTGGTTGGAATAGCAACAACAAATAAAGAAATAACATCTATCATTACAACTCCGATACTAAGTCTGCAATTGGGTTTTAAACCGAAAACAAATTTAAAACAAAATACATTAGGAAAAAGCCCTGCAAATTTATATTTAGGTTTACCATCTCAAATATTTGTTTAAACTGATATAATACACCCACAAGTAGTCGGAGATGTTATTACTTCATTACTCAGAATAATACCTTTAGATCCAACTAAGTTCATTTATGGAGCTTATAAAACTCACATCTTCTCACCCGCTCATTATGTACCAGTTTTACGAAGAGAGTTCGATACCATTGAAATAGATATAAGAACAACGACTGGTGTCAGAGTACCATTTCAATTTGGATCTTCTTGCGTGAAGCTACACTTTCAACGAGTAAAATGATTTACAACAGATCGTCAGTCTCTTGTCCTTACGAACATTATTATTCACACCAAGCCGGCTCTGGGATAGGTATTGTCTATAAGGGAGTTCCATATCAACGAGGACATGGTATAGGCAGTTTTTTGGGTGGACTATTTAGATCAGTGCTCCCTTTGTTATCTAGCGGTTTAAAAACCATTGGAAAAGAAACCTTAGGGGCAGGGGTTGGTTTGTTAACTGATATGGTAAATTCTCGTCCTATGGATAGTTCCATTCGATCACGATTTAAGGAAGCGAGCGCTAACCTAAAAAGAAAGGCTGATGAAAAAATTGATTCTCTCATGTCAGGATCTGGGTATAAAATGTCGAATAAAAGAAGAGAACCGCTCATTACTCGAAAAGCATCGCGACGAAGAGGAAGTAGAAATAATAATAAAAATAACGATATATTTTCAAGTTAAATAATGTCATTTCTACACAGTCATTCATGTGAATGTGCAAAATCTGAATTAGATATATTTGCCCTTCCATCAACTCAAACAAGTATTGAAAGCGGACATTGGATTCATTACAAACCAATTTCATCTTTAAGTGATGATGGCCCCATTGAATTTCAAGTACCTGGATCAGGAGATGACTACATTGATCTATCACACACAATGTTACATATTACTGCTAAAGTATTGAATCAAGATGGGACAAAATTAAAAGCAGATGCCGGAGTTGGACCCACCAATAACTGGCTACATTCCCTTTTCAACCAACTTGATGTATATTTAAATCAAAAACTCATATCACCCCCAAACAATACATATGCTTACCGTGCTTATATGGAAAATCTTCTCAACTATGGACCGGCAGCCAAAAAAACCCATCTTACTTGTGGGTTATGGTATGAGGATACCCCAGGTTGTATGGATACCGTTGACGCCAACAACAAAGGATTTCAGAAAAGACTAGAATTTATCAAAGAGAGTAAGGAAGTGGAAATGATTGGACATTTGCATGGCGATATATTTAACCAAGAGAAATTCTTGATAAATGGTGTTGAATTGCGTATTAAGTTAGTCCGATCAAAAGAATCATTTAATTTAATTTGTCATCAAGATAAAAAACTTAAAGTACAAATAACAGATGCTAGTCTCATTGTTAGAAGAACAAAAATCAATCCTAGCGTTTTGTTAGCCCATCAAAAAGTATTGGCAACAACGACTGCGAAGTACCCCATTACGAGAGCAGAAGTTAAGGTTCTCACAATACCAACAGGGGTCCAGGGTAAAACATTGGATAATATATTTCTCGGACAAATTCCTAAACGCTGTATTATTGGATTTGTATCAAATTCAGGTTTTAATGGAAATTTAGCTTTGAATCCATTTAATTTTCAAAATTATAATATGAATTCATTTAGCTTGTTTATAGATGGTCATGAAATTCCTTCTAAAACATTACAACCGTCATTTAGTTCTGGTTTAATAGCGGCGGCATATCACACCTTATTTTCTGGAACTGGTATTCATTTTCACAACGAAGGTAATGGAATAAGTAGAACAGATTATGGTGGAGGATATTGTTTGTTATGTTTTGATTTAACCCCTGATTTATCTGCTAGTTCAACTTCACACTGGAATCTTGTTAGACATGGAAGTGTTCGGATAGAAGTACGCTTTGATTCGGCTCTAACTAGCACCATTAATTGTATCGTGTATGCAGAATTTGACAACATTATTGAAATAAACAAAAACCGTGATGTATCTGTAGATTATAATAGTTGAAAAACATAATTATATAAATACAATGTTTTCTTTCGTTTACTTTATTTTGTTGTAGTCATTGTTTGCAGCATCATCAAGACATAAATTGTTATTAATTAAGTAATTATGGATACTAATGAGATTCAATTTTGTATGAAGAAATTAAACCCACTTTTTGAATCAAATGTTTTTGCTGCTAACAAAATACCTATTTGGGTCGATCTACCTGTCTTTATTGTTAGTAATTTGGACCCTGACACGAAACCAGGCTCCCACTGGGTTGCCATACACATTGATGTTACTGGTATAGGAGAATATTTTGATTCCTTCGGACGGAAACCTTCAGGTTACCATAACTTATTTTTAAAAAGAAACACCAGACAGTGGTTTTATAACAATAAACCTCTTCAAAACCATTTTACTTCAGTTTGTGGTGAATATTGTCTAGTTTATTTGTATTTTAAATATCATGGAAAAACTATGACAGATATGCTAAGTTTGTTTTCTGATAATTCTGTATGTAATGACCTTATATTAAGGAATATGTTTAAAACATTTTTTGTGAAATAAAATAATACGTGTACTTAAATAAGATTTTTTATTTTTTCATATAATACAAAGACCTTTTAAAACACACATTTTTTTTTAAATTTTATTATTTACAAAATATTTCTTAACATTCTTTGTTACTTAAAAAACGAGACGACACAAAAAAATCTGTTACATGGAAAGAGTACTTAAGGAGAGGTAAAAAATGAGAAATACGTTAACACAATCATTAAGCTACTACTATCATTAATAATTATAACTATCACTGTTTCTTATTATCTATAAAATATTTCACACTACTGTCCTTAGAAGCTAATTGCTTTGTTATGTTATAAATAATATTTCGCGTATTTTGTAGCTCCAAATCGTCTTCCAACGCAAAATATTTCAATCTGAAGTCCGCATGCTTCCAGTGTTCCATGGGTGGGACGTTTTTGATTTTATGCATATCATATATCTCGATTTTAATCAAATGTGATGCATAGACCCCGTCGTCTTGTCCGGATGACAAGTTTGCAACACCGTCTGGTGAACTTTTGCTCACATTTGAAGACCGTTTCACAACTTTAGACTGCTTTTTAGGTCGTTCAAAGAAGCTATCGATATTGTTTCCTGAACGTTTCTTTGCGATGGCTTGTTTAACTTTGAGACCAAGCGTACCCTCTTCATCGCTTGATTCGTCTTTATTATCATCCGGGTAGTAATAGTTCTTGAAAGTATTTTCAGTGAACTGAAACAATATAAAACAATAATTTGCACACTGTCTACAATCTTGATAATTAAAACACAAAGAACACAAGTGAAAACAAAACAAAGTAAGTTACGGTAATAAAAGACATACTTACATCCATTGTTGGGTCTTTCTATAAACACTTAAACACTTCACTGTTGAATTAACACTATATTTCTATATACTGCAGTAGATACAAGGAGCTCTGATACAGAGGACTGCCACGACAGTAATACTTACTCAAACCCATTTCTCTTCGGTTTTTATACTGTGATAGTGAGCAGGATACAGTATCGTTCAAATCATGTCTCAACAGGTTCATCTAATACAGACGCTCTCTTTACTAAAACCCAAATTCAAAAGCATAATAGGAAACAATAAATCCATTGTCAGTATAAAATATAATAGATGTCTACCAATAAAGCAATTATGCTGTTATAACAATGAATACCAACACACAAGAAATGCCGACGTATTAGACTAAATCATGTTGAAACCAGTTGACACGTCTCGTTATTTTTTTTAAATCATACAAAGTAACATGTCTCAACAAGTTCATCTAAACAGACGCTCCCTGTACTCAAACCCAAATTATATCCACATAATAATCCATTGTCAGCATAAAATATAATAGACGTCTATCAATAAAGCAATTAAGCTGTTATAACAATGAAAACAAGTGCACAAGAAATGCCTCACACGCCTCGTTATTATTTTAATAATACAAAGAAACAAGTAGCTACGAGTTTACTTTCTAATATCGTGTTACAAAGAACATAAAAATGTATGTGAAAACAAAATATATAGTATTAGATAATGAGACATACTTACATACTAAGTTTAAGAAGATAGAATAGTTTAAGAATAAAAAAGGCTACATTAGGTTGAATTGCATTTATCGCAGACAAAAATAATGAGTTAGAAATAGGTAAAACTAAATAAAATAACACAATACAATATGCACAATATAGGTAAGTATGTATACGATATGTAGGATGCTTTAGTTTGGATAGGTAAGTTTAGGTATGTAGGTTAAAACATAACTTGAACGAAGACTAGGTGAAAGCAGGTTAGTTTGAAATGAGAAGTTAGGTTGATTTTAGTTAGGTTTGGTAAAAGAAGGTTTAGGTTAGTTTAGGCTACCGGCGGATTACTTGTGTAAATTCTAATTAGGTTAGGTTAGGTTAGAACTGTATTCCTTATAAATCGAAATAGCTCCAAGAGGTTGTAAGATAATAAGATAATGAATCGCAAATAAGTACCTTTTGCAAATACCTATCGCTAATACCTATTGCAAATACCTATCGCTAATACCTATTGCAAATACCTATCGCTAATACCTATCACAAACACCTACAGTATAATACACACATAAAGAAGGCATGAATGAAGACGTCGGTGGGTGAAGGGTTCAGGTAGTATGCTCGGTAACACAATAACGCGCCCGAGTCGAGATCGAACAATAGAAAAGGGTCGATAAGCCTATTGTTACCGTGGTGAGCAAGGTGTATTGTTTAATTAGCGTATTTCGTAAGTAACTGAAGGAGGCGCCGGGCACTGCTGAGACCTAGCGCAATCAATTCAAATGGGGGGCTATTTGTTTTTTTTTTTTTTTTTTTTTTTTTTTTTTTTTTAGGCAGCGGGGGCGGTGGATCGGCCCTGGGGTCAGGATCGGTGACCACTGAGAGGTGGGGCCAGAATCGGGGAATAGTTTCTACTGTGAACGGAAGAACGGAACGGAGTCTCGTTCGATAATTAAGTGAAACGCGTTCCGATCGATGGTTTGTTTTCTATCACACGCAGGCAATTGAGCGTTAAAAACGCAAAACGCGA
The DNA here is from genome assembly GCF_910591565.1 of Cydia splendana. NCBI lineage: Eukaryota > Metazoa > Arthropoda > Insecta > Lepidoptera > Tortricidae > Cydia > Cydia splendana. The sequence goes on along the minus strand of NW_026946848.1, from coordinate 75,966 downwards.
TTGTGAACGGAAGAACGGAACGGAGTCTCGTTCGATAGTTAAGAAGTGAAACGCGTTCCGATCGATGATGTGTTTTATATCATAAGTAACCGATCGACCGACCGATCGATCTGGAAATTAACAAGGTGAGTTTCAAACGTTAGCGGTGTATAATTTGAATGACGATCCAATTAAACGCATTACAATTTCATCGACGTGGGCTGCGACGTTTGTAACGGCTTCGTTCAACTACATCCAATTGTTAAAATGAGCATGTGATAAAGTCTTAGTTTCTAAAGGCTGCCTACTAGTCATATCCATATGTAGAATATCCTTCTGTACCTACCTAAACTGCATCGACAGACGTCTTTCATTTATGCATAAACAACTAATGACAGAGAGTAGGAAATTTTACCAGAGGTTTTCTAGTGTACTAAAAAAAAATCATGCTATAAAGAAAACAATGAAACTAAAAATCAAAATTATAACAATTACGCCAGTTGAATGTAGAGCTTGTTTTATAATTAGGTATAAATAACTTTGTATTAAACTTAAAACGAATTGTAAGCTAGCATGAAAAAATACATAATTGCGTCATGTAAATTTACGTAAACAAAACAAAATTAATCAATGTACTTGATTTTCAAAAGCATGATTTATTGCTAGAGTATATAAAATATATTTTTTAACTTTGCTTGACTTTAGTCATAAAGTTTAACAATATAAATCGCAGTTCCGATTTTTGCAGGTCATTATTATTGTTAGTCATAACATTTGTTACTCATAATATTCAAAGTCCAGAAGGTATACCATTACATAATGTTGAAGGCAATTAACTTGCTTACAATAATCGTTGTAAGGTCTTTTATCGCAGGTTATAATGATAAGTATGGACTCTATTGCATTTCCTAAATTTTAAGTTCCGATTTTTTTAGACCATAACGTTTTCCATCATAATTTTTATTAGTCATATTGTCAATAGTTATAAAATTAAACAATACATATTGCATGCTTGCCTACCTACCTGGGGATTATTTTTTATTTGGCTTACTGATTTCCCCTCCATTTCTTATTTTTCATGTAGTTTATTAAGCCATTTCGTCCCGCCAACGAGTCGACGGAGCCCTGCTTCGCGGGGCTCCTATTTCCGCTCTGAGGGACACAAGGTAACTAACGAACCTACCTGTGGAAACAGATTTTTTATTGTTTGGCTTACTGATTTCCCCGCCATTTCATATTTTTAATGGAGCTTATTATTATTAAGCCATTCCGTCCCGCCAATGAGTCGACGGAGCCCCGCAAGCGGGGCTCCTATTTCCGCTCTGAGGGACACAAGGTAACTAACGAACCTACCTGAGGAAACAGATTTCTTTTGTTTGGCTTACTGATTTCCCCGCCATTTCTTATTTTTCATGTGGCTTATTAAGCCATTTCGTCCCGCCAACGAGTCGACGGAGCCCCGCTTCGCGGGGCTCCTATTTCCGCTCTGAGGGTCACAAGGTAACTAACGAACCTACCTGAGGAAACAGATTTTTTATTGTTTGGCTTACTGATTTCCCCGCCATTTCTTATTTTTAATGGAGCTTATTATTATTAAGCCATTTCGTCCCGCCAATGAGTCGACGGAGCCTCGCTTCGCGGGGCTCCTATTTCCGCTCTGAGGGACACAAGATAACTAACAAAACTACCTGAGGAAACAGATTTCTTTTTTCTTTATATGAAGGATGTTATTGATTTGGTTTCTTAGACGTAATTCACTTTAGTCATTAGAAATGGGGGTCCCTTTATTTGAGATAATTATTGAAAGTCATAATGTTTAATATTATAGCACCTAAATATTAGAATATTAGAGGATATCATTTTCTGACTATCGAAATTCGAAACAGTAAGTTTATGGGAAACAAAGGGATGACATTAAAACGATATGATTAACGACCATTAGTCCGATAAACTATATGCCTTAAAATATTTCTGATATTACCTTCGAATGTTATACTTATCAATTTTATAACTTTTGTGATTATAGCGTTTAATATTATAGATGTTTAACATTAGAACTATGAAACGTTATACTTAACAAAAATTATGACTATTGATGTTTATGTCTATAAATTATATGGATATCAATTTCTGACTATCGAAATTCGAAACAATAAGTCTATGGGAAACAAAGGGATCCCAGTTTAGATATCAACTAGTTCTCTTTTGCAGCGCAATTCGGGTAACCAATGTCACTTTTACCTGCTTTTACGTTAGAAAGAGTAAGATATCTATTAGATGTGAATTGAATCTCTTAGTCCTATCCTGTGGAAATCGTTCAAGAGTATCTCCAGAATCACGCAAATGTCAAATTTGACAGGTTAGATCTTAAATATATTGTTATCGTATCTTGGTGATGTCTAAAAGATATCTAATATATGTCTATTTCAAAATCCGAATCGGGCCCATAGTCAATTTAAAAACATAATAATCCCTTATCTTGAAAATAAAAATATATATGTAAAAGGTCAAGAAAAAATTAAATGGATTCAAGAATTATGTAAAAATTGTTATGTGACTGATATTGCACAGAAAGGATGTCCTAACTTTGTAATTCTTTATAATACGTTTCTTAGGCATAAAATTTCTTGTTCGTATCATGTTATCGATAAACACTGCTCAATGCTCATTAAAAAATGTAATTTGTATTAAGAAATGGTATGATAATAATTGTATGCTTAATTTTAACTAAGTTTGTTTGTATTTTTTTTAGCTATTTTTTATTAGGAACCTATTATTTACAAATATGTGTAAGAGTTTGTTAAAAAATAAAACCATGTTTTCTCGTTGCTTTGGTTTTTATTAAATTAATTCACATTAGCGATTACAAACCCCGTTTACTAATTTCTTTAGATATTTTATTAATAATATTTTCGGTAGAGTCCAAAATTTCATCAATTGGGTTTTTTACAACGTATTGTGCACTAAGACTTAAAAACTCACTGTCACTGTTGTCTGATGTTAAATCGATTTGTTCTGACACTCTCTGTAAAGTCAAATATTTTAATTTTTATCAGACGATGACCCCTCCGAGGTTCTTTGCTAATTACATACGATTTTCGGACCTGATCTTTACGTTTTTTTATATTTTTAGATAGCGATTCTTGTTCTTTTCGCTTTTTCAATTATTTCAATTTTCAATTATTTATTTATTTCAAATCGAGGGATCCATAATATTGTTAGTACAACAAATCTTAAAATTAATTAAGGTTAGTGACATTAAAATTACAAAATAATAATAATAAACCTATCTACAAGTACCTACTAAAAAATAAATATAACTAGGCAACCTAAATGCACCACTTCTCAGCATCTGTTGCTGCCACATGCAGTACATTCCAGTGCATGAGCAGTGGTGCATCTATCTTACCTGCCAACGTTTTCAGGATGCTATTGGTACTGCCACACAGTCTCTGCATAAGTGACGCCGATCTGTTGCGTATAATCGCATAAAAGTGGTTTCTTGGTTTCTTGGTTTTAGTTTTATCTTCATTATTCCAGTCTTCCATACGCTGCGTGAATCCTTCCAAAGGGTCTTGCGCGTAAATATTCGAATCAATGTCCTATGCAGCAAGACGAATTCAATTAATTCAATGTAAAAAAATCATTCAATCAACGATTATAAGGTAACCAAGAAAAAAAATATCCATTCCATTCGAAACAAAGATGAAAAATAATTTAAATTTTCTATTGTCGTACTATTAGTCACTCTATGATTTTTAGAATAAATATTGAATACTTATTTTATTTATTATTTTAATCTTTATTGCACAATACATGAAGGTACAAATGGCGGACTTAACGGCTTGGCGACTTGGCGGACAATGGGTCAAACCAGAAAGATTAAGTAGGTGCAGTGTCTTTAAAGTAAATGAATTTGTAACCAGGCGGCTTAGCACGGTCGCGTTTTTATCCCTTGTCACCATGCCTGTCACGTTCTAACAAGTATGTAAGTGCGAAAGGGACGCGCATAGTGATAGTCGATAAAAATGGAACCGTGCTGAGCCGGCAGGACTATACATATATGAATATAAAGTATGTTGATTAACTTACACATATACTTAATACAAATAAACCTACATAGATATTATACATATTTATATACCTAGTGTGAATCATTAAGTTGACGATGAAGAAAGTTTGTCAAGGAAATGCTTGCGCAGCATGCGCTTGAATGTGAATTTGGTCTGCGCTTGTCTGATAGAGAGTGGGAGACCGTTACTTACATGATTCAAAGAAAAACTATCCATTGTAAGAACCTGCGTTTGTCACTTCTCAGTAAAAAATTAAACACATAAACGTTACTAAACTGTAAATAAATAAACAATCAGCATTTTTGCTCTGTGAAGTTAATAAAGCATATATTTACAATAATTTTTATACCTAACTACAAGAACGGACATGTTCAGCAAATAATGTACTCATAATTCAAATTAATTATTATAATGCTGGTTCAGTCAGTTCAGTGTACAATTACATGTCATATTTATTTATCTGAATTGATGTTATAAAACGGAAGTAATTTTTTTATTTATTTATTGAGAAACAAACAGTCATTCATTAACATTAGTCAATAGATTGAGCAGCAGTAAATAGACCTATAGTTTCCTTAATTAACATATCAAAAATACGTAGCCAATGCACCTTTAAATACAATAAGAAAAATCGTATGTAAATGCAAAATGTTTTTTACAATACTTTAAGCAAATAGCTGTGAGCTTGTGTACCTACATGAAGTTTAACATCTAGAGAGAAAAGTAAATTACAAAATTTTAGGTAAATAAACAGGTAAAGATATATAACTTAATTATTAGAAAAACATGCTTATTAGGTATTATTTATGCACCTATATCATGTGAATGCTTTTTTCAGTAAAGTAGTTGTACAGTTAAATATATCCACGTGTGTGAGTTTTTCATTATTATTAAATAGTTTACAACGACTGCGAGGAATAGAGAAAAGGTCTTTTTAGGGTTCCGTACCCAAAGGGTAAAACGGGACCCTATTACTAAGACTCCGCTGTCCGTCCGTCCATCCGTCCGTCTGTCACCAGGCTGTATCTCGTGATCTGTGACAGCTAATTTTTTTACAGATGATGTATTTCTGTTGCCGCTATAACAACAAATACTAAAAACAGAATAAAATAAAGATTTAAGTGGGCCTCCCATACAACAAACGTGATTTTTGACCGAAGTTAAGCAACGTCGGGCGGGGTCAGTACTTGGATGGGTGACCGTTTTTATAGATAATGGTACGGAACCCTTCGTGTGCGAGTCCGACTCGCACTTGACCGGTTTTTGCGACACTGGCGCTCTCGTCTTCGCGGAACTCTGAAACCTATTTTATGAAGCAATGTAGGGGCGTCTAGTACAGAGTGAATAATTTTGAAAAGCAAAACCGAGTCCACTGCATCACGGCGGTCACTTAGTTTTTGCATCTTATTTGCCCAGTCCTAAACGCGAGTGATTTAATATTTTTTTTTTGTAACCTTTCAATTCTATTAATATGAATAGCGTGATATGGTTTCCAGACAGAACATGCAAACTCTAGGTGGCTGCGGACAAAACTATTGTATAGGATTTTGTATGTTAAAGGATTTTTAAAAGGTTTTTCTACCCGCAAGATAAAAATAATATTTGAAGTCATGCTAAATATTCCATTCATAATAAAATTTATATTATTTTAAGAGTAATTATATCAGTTCTAAATCTTGGTTATTAAGTCATTTTGCGTTGCGTTACTCAAATGACATGCTTAGCTGCATAATAATTATGTATACTTACTACAAAGTAGCAATATCACTTATTTTAGTAGATGAATGACTGTTGAAACAAAGAAGGGTCGAAACATGGGTCAAAGGAAAAATCACATTTGTTAGTTTATTATACCTTTTATTTATTCCATATTACATTAATTTTACACATTTTACCTTCATTATGTACCGACATATGTATAGACAGTGAGACATAAGTAAGCATACTTACTTATTTCTCTATGGCATAGGTTATATTAGTTATGCTTCAAATTATATTTGCACAGTGAGACATTACAATTTAAGCAGTTTATGACCCCACGCTAATGTAGAAATTTTGTCCGTATTAATGAACCTTTTATCGTCCTTATTACATAATGCCACTTTATTTACAATCTGCGTAAATATTTCATGTTTAATTGATTTAAACAGCGCTTGTTTTCTACGTATTATTTGATCTGCGAGAAGTACGTTAGTATAATCAGAATTTTTAAGGTCGCGTACAACAGACGACTTAACGCCTTTCGCTTTTTTGACAGCAAACTCATAAGTAGTTGTAATACAATAGAGTTTAGATCGCTGGCCAACAAATTTTTTAAAACTTTACCTTTAAGCTCATCTTTAAACAATCCGGGAACTTTTTTATTTTTTAAGGGAATATTAAAGTGTTTATTTGGATTTAAATTGCTGGTATCAAAGTAACCCACAACACAAGCTTTCTTGAGCTTACCGTGGGGCTTAGTCAATTTGTGTAAAAATGTCCATAATATTATTATTATATTTTTTTTTATCTATAAACACACAACCGCAAATCTCTATAAAAATCGTGCGTTTTAATAGAATATACGAAAGAATCAGTATCAGTATATAAAATACTTACACAGTCAGAATAATGTGGTTTAATAATCGAGTAGTGAAAATCATACATATGACTTTTTGATATTTCTAGCACAGAAAAACCAATGTAAATCGGTTTGTTAAGTTCAACACTTTCGGGTTTCATCTGAATCGCAACTAAATTATCTGACAAAATAGGAATGCGATGAAAGTTAGGCTTATTTATTAAATCACAAGCTCCGATTTTCTTTTTATTTTAGAAATATTATCCATGTGTTAACAAATTTTACAGTCACCCTGTTTTCGGTGTTTTCTAACGTGTTTCCGAATACACTATTGCTTAATAATTTAAAGAAATCTTGTTCGAATTGGGAAACCGCTTTTTTTCTTAATTCGGTTGTAACCTTAACCCTCTACTAACTAATCTACTTTAATAGAACTCAACCAGAATTGATTATAAATTAAGAAAAATTGATTAATTTGGCCATGTGATCGTCTAGTGAAATTAATACATTGTGAACCTTAGTACCCATCGTCTTTTATGTGCAGACTGATTAGATTTGGATTCAAAATATTACCCCTAAAATACCCTATGTAATTGTAAATATTGCTACTGTAATTTATATATTATAACACTATCGTATGAAAAACAAAATCATATGAAGAATAAATAATAAATTATATTTTTTAGATTTTATCTCCTACCGAGCCCTACCGTGACCAGTTACCATGAACAGTAGTATAAGCCCTTGTTGTTTGTAATTATATTTTCCTTTTATATCCATTCGCTAACCTAGCTAGCTAAAGGAAAATATTTATATGTAAATGCTGCAAATATTAATACGTACAAACATACTTTATCTACTGTCACGCCTCGGATGAAGACGGGTCTCTAAACTAAATAATACCTATTTTATTTTGTTTTGTTTTAATAGGTATTCCTAAGCACTATGTAATATTTACTTTTATCTGCGTTTCGGAACCTATTTTCAGACAAGAAGAAACGCCAAGAAACTCTTCTGAATATTCTTACTATAAATGTATGGAATACTGAAGCAATCGTCTATTAAACATGATTTAATACCCTTAGTTACCCCGATATAGAAAAGCTCAAATTGTCACTAGTGAACTGCTTCGCCTGTCACTAGCTCCCTATAACAAAATTATTTAGTATGTCCTCAAATAACTTTGTTCCCCTATCTCACCCAATATAATAATGTATTACCTTTAAATCATATCTAATGTACGAGCCTCAGTAACCCATCCATATGCTACTGAAACTAGACTTTAATTTTATTCTGTATTTTAAAACAGTTAACACTCTAATGATTTTAACACTGTGTGTAACCAAAATATATGTGAGAGAATAAATAATAATAAAGAAAGAAATAATAAATAACCCTAACTCCCAAATAATGACTCTACCCTAACTCTACCCCAATGTCCCTATTCTAATGTGTAAATCTAGAGGCGAACCTCTATCTTTACAGGGAGGAGTGTGTGTAAGAGGGACCCTAATTTAAGCTGTAAACGTTCGGCCGACAAAACCGAGGTATTGCAAACCCTAGTGTCTGTGTGATTGCCTCCCTCCGCAGTGTAGGCCGTAGCCAAGGGTACTGACGAATAAGGCGCCCTATTCCAAATATAAAATGTGAATATATAAATATATATAACAAGACCACGCTTCTTCAATTACCAACAGATTTCAGTGAGTAAAGATTACTCCTAATGATCCACACGTGAGATCCTCACATCCCTCTGTCAGACCTTGAAGAGAACGTAAGAGGTATAATCGTCACCTGTGTAGGTAAAAAGATTGACGCCAGGCCCCTCTCGCGACCTGGACCTAACACTCTACTGGATTCCCGGAAAAGCCTGTTTATCACCGCTAGGTTAGGCGTTTCCGGTTGATTGACCGTGCAATCAGACACTAATCTGGCTCTAAAACACAAAAAACACCAATACACACGTAAGTATTTACACTGAACTAACAATTGAACAGTCTGACAAAAAGCAGCATAGTAGCTACGTAAAGTCAAACATCCAATCGTCAAAATAACACCTTTGTTTTAACGTCTACGGGCGAGCCAGAGATCGTGACAATCCGACGGACAAAAATAGAATCACCAGTTCCCAGCTTGGTGTGGGGGTATTTATAACCATAAAAGACATTAACGAAACGCGTTTGACGCATTTGACGCGTTAGGCGCACTTCAATATAAGATCTTTGTTATTTATTTCCTTTAAACTCGAGTACCAAACTTGAGTAGTTTTGGCAAAGAGATGTGATTTCCATAAGACAAGCAAAGCCAAAAGAAACCCCGTGCCTCGGAAATCAAGACAAAGTTACTCTCTAACAGATGGCGCCACTCCCTTGATATTAAACAATTCTAACTCACATCAATGTAAAAAAACACGGATCAAAGCACATGACGATCCAAAATTAATAAAAATCATTTATGTCTATATGTAAATATATAAGTTTTATGGATATTTTTATACATTTTCATCTTTAGTTTCAATACTGCGTCAACAGATGGCAGCATAACCTTCGCGACTACAAAATTCACCGACAGTAATTCTCTATACACATTCCATTCTCTTTGGTTTCAGCGAATCACTTTTTCTGATTAATGGCCCACTACGAAACTTGACTCTGTTAAGTTTTTTGTTTGTTGTTTCGGATTTCTCGTGAGAATGTTTTGTTTTTATTTAAAATTAATTTACTGAATGCATACATTATAGTTACTTACATGTATTTATTTTAATTAACATTTGTACATAATAATTGAGGTTTTAAAGTTTATGAAAATATTATCGATTGATCAGCTGTGTCAATCATTATTTATGTTAACTAGATCAGCTAGTGCGTCTAGTTACAGTCGCCCCCTCGAGAATTTGCAATGTATGTGCATACACATACATGTAGAATTCTCGGACCCTATTCGAATAAAAATGAAAATTATATCCTTAATTTGTTGGTATTATCCCCTTTTTTTTCCCCTTGTATACTAAACGTGTGGTGTATGATGTGTGTTTAAACCAATACTCATTGATTGTGATTGACTAGATATAAAACTCAGATCATTGAATTTTAATAATGTATTATGATTATCTTTTCGTCACGATTTTCCTACCAGTCTAGGGTATTGGGTCGTGAATCCAATAAACTCTAGTAGCTCGATTTTATGGTTTCATCCTAGTCTATGGATCTTTCTATCCGGCGACTTAACCACATTGTCCGGTTAATAAATGAACCAATAAAACCTCCCTTCACAAAGTAGAAAAAACATTTGGTATAAGTACTGGGATACTCATTCTCCATTAATCGAAATCCAATCCGAATTCCATTACCAAATCATCCCTCCCAATCAAGTTTTCTTGGAAAATGTCACATACATGAACAAGATATTTGACTTCAAACTTACTCCCATATTAACAATAAAGTGTTAAAGAAACCTAAAATACCATGATAATATCCTGATACTTGTATCAAAATATTATCTTCACAAACATAACATAGGTTTAAATCAAAACTACTATGTAATGTTTGTAGATAGATCCTAATAAAAATATTTATACATGAAAATAAAAAATAATAATATAAAAAAAAATATTTTATAACTACCTACAGTACTATAAACACTTCACCATTATAACATATGAAAATAAGTCTTACTTGTAGACATTTTAATACATCTTTATATTTAATAAATCCATTTTTTTTTTATATAAAACCATATCTCAAAAAGCTCTATAAAATATATTTAAAAATAATGCACCAACAACTCTTTCGCATATAATAATGTGATAATGCATGTTCGTTGACATATCATCATCGTGTTTTGATATCAAAGATCTTATTCACGATGAGGTGTGTAATTAGTCATGGGCTTAGCTTCTTGTGGAGTGTATAGTCAACAAAAACTACCCTTTGAAATGGGTCGAATCGTCATACGATTTTAGCCTACTGATAAGAATTTGTTGACTATTTTGTGTATTATTCGCAACAAAATACCAACAAATCCAGGTTGATTGCAATCTGACATTTGCCTAACCGTAAAAATCATTCATACAAAAATACAAAATTTCACACACTTCTTGCAAAATCTCCAGATATCCATCAATCTATTATTATAATTAAATAAGTTAATAATCTTTCATTGCCTTTCAATTGCCAGTTCATTCAATTCTTACTAGGCCATTTCTACAGATAGCCAACGTCAATGATTTGCAATCAAAATAAAATGCATCAAATAAAATTTATTTTTTATTTATGAAAAAACAATATTTCTGACATAACCCCAAGCTCCCTCCTATTTATTATAAACAATACCAAAAAATTGTATTTGCAAAACTATTTATATTGAAGTTAAAAAAATTCAGTTGAAATAACGTTAATACCATGTTAGTTAACGTTGCGTTATTACATCTTACTATGGCAATACAATAACTCTTTATTTTATTATGGCAACCCCGCAAAGATGCGCCTCGAAAATGATAATGGAGAGATGCATCGCGCGTCTATCTGTCCGTTGTCATTGAACAGTTTTAAATTTTACCCGATGTAATGCAATTGGGTGTTATTGTGAAGTGTAGTGCTATAGTGAATTTTGTTGTTGAACAAATAATTGGTAAGTTTGAATGTATTTCTTACTTTTTATTTCTATATTTTATCTAATCATTTATGTATACAACTGAACTCGTTAATTTTGTATATTTATGCCAATGTTTCTGCATTATGTATATACCACATGTATTATTTTATCGCTAACTCTCGCGTGAACTATTTATTATATAGTATTATTTTTAAAGTATTAACCCCAAATATATTTTTGTTCTCTTGATATGCAGAGTAAGATAAATATTGAATTTCATGTTTTTAATAAATAGTTATTATATTTGATGATAATGTAAGAAATTTTATGTTCAAGTATTTATTTAATATTCAAAAATACCATTGTATTAATATTTTATATAACCTATTTCTAAACATGTTAATTCTTTGTACATTTACACTATAAATACTAGACATGCCAAAAATATTTGCAACTATTGGGCATTCTACCTAGTCAACCACCTTTGCTGAATAATCAGTATTCAATCTAAATCACTATTCATGATATATTTATTCGATACTTGTGTATTTTTACTATCTAAATTAATTAAATAACACTTTATCTCTAACTTTGTACTCAAAACACCACGCATTTCAACAGCAGGTAAAGATCCCTTCGAGCCGTTGGCTGATTTTTTGTTACAAACTCCAACATGTGCATTCAATATGACCCTTCTGTGTAATTCTATTGTTTTAAACGGTTCTTTGTTTATACGACCGATGGCTTCATATCCAACTTTCTAAATTTTATGACTTCAACATGTTTTTTACGACAGTGGATATTATTTCCTTAAATCCAAATTTACAATATTTTAAATTATTATATTTCTATTAATTTGTTTGCTAGCAACATCAGTGAATACTATAAGTACTCCCCTTGCTTTGCTTGCTTTGTCTATGGCGTCCACAGTGGCGCCCCCTGGGATAAACCATAGGTTACAAATTGTCAATTTGTTATACACAACGAAAAACCCTCATTTGAAGTGTTAACTTGTGTTTGTGAAGTGTACACTATTCAAAAATGCGACTTAAAGAAATTGACTACAAGATATTGCAATTCCCAATAATTTGGGACATCAATAATTTATATCATGGTGATGAATTTCTAACCGAACTAGCCCGTCTAGATCTTTTAATACTGTGTATGAAAGACGAACCTCACTATAATTTTAAAATGCTTAACAAGAAAATCAGGAATTTCAAGGACCGTCTCCGCAGATTAAGGGTATATAATTTTGTTTGTATACATTTATTTAATTATATTTATATTAAATAATTATATAACTATTTACATCATTATTATATTATATGTATATTTTGAGAAATATTTTATTTTAATAATCTGTTAATTTTTATTACAATACTGTTTAACGCTAAAACAAAAACTTTTTTTTTTTTGTTATAGGAAAAACTAGTCGCCAACGGACAACGATTCAGATACGTTATACAAATAATTCAAGCAGCTCCGGGGTCTCCACACCACGCTGTTATTGTTATTGAAGTAAGTATGATTAACAAATCAATAATGTTATTGATGTATAAACATGCTTATTGCATTTAACTATGTTTATTTATTTTACAGCCTTCACCAAGTTTGCAAAATATACTTTTTGATATCCCGGAGCAAGTAGTTGAAAACGAAGAACCTCCGCTGGATTTCAACGTAAGTTGTTTTAATTTGAAGTACATTTATTTTACTTTCAGATTCCATAGAAATTTAATAATGTTTATTTGATTATTATTTTTCAGGCCCTCATAAATGAGTCCGGACTGTTAGACGACGTGGGTGATCCTATTTGATTCAACATTTTATGTAAGTAATACTCGGTTCTTTCTACTATCATACATTTTTGTTTTAATCTAAAGAACAATGTTTTTCTAGGAATGTCAACTTGGTAGAACACGGTCAGTTCTTTCAGTACATAGTATATATTACGTAATGCTAATTTATATTTAATATGTTATATTATCCTACTGCCATTTTAATTACCCATAACATATAGATATGATTGGTAAATTGAACTCATTAGTTTACACCATATTATTTTTCTCGTTTAAAAACTTTGTTTACACTAACACGATAAGAAAGCGTCGTCACACACAGTTAAAGGAGTACCTGCTAACCTTTTTTTTTTCCGATCTTTTATAAATGGCTGAATGCGTCTCACGATGTCTTTCAGCTATTTTTAGAACTATTGTTTTGATTTTAAGATTTTTAAATTTTTACATAATATGATTTCAGGATACGTAAGGCGTTCGTGTAAGATGATTATATGTAATTAGTCTTCCTAATTATGAGACAACATTTTCTAAGTAAGTTTGCTTTACCTAACCTAACATTTTTCAATTTTATTTAAATAAAATAATTACAATGAACTATATCGCAATAATCAAACATTTACTGTAATTATTTTCTAATGAATTTTTTTTTACAACAACTTTTTTTTTTATTAAAAGTAATATAAATGTATGTCTTATTTAATATGTTATTGATAATTTTTATCTACTGAAATTTATGTCTACCTAAATAATTACAAAACATCTATGTTCTCTGTCTAAACTGAATACTTCCCGTTTTCCAGATGTTCCACATGACAAAAGACCGAGTGTCGCTGAATGCTGTTCCTTCATTTTATTTTAAGGTAATTAAAATGCTTACTTATTATTAACATAGCAAAAACGATACTATTTATAATTAATATATTTTTCAAAATGATTTAATGAATTCAAGATATTTACTTTTCATCTCTCTTTTATTTATAAGATATTTTAATTATATATTTTTATTAATTATTTTTTTATAATAATAATAAAAAATATTTTTTTTTGTGAAAATCCACTACCGCTATTTGTGCCTTCGGGTAACATTAGGTAGCCCAACCCTTTAATATACATGCTTAAAGGGTTATTGTAAATTAACATATTTCTTTTTTATGATAATTACCATTACACAAAATCAAAGTTATTACAAAATCAAAACCAAAGTTAGTTGCCTATTCTACGTATATATGAATGAAGCGACTTGTATATGTGAATAGTGTTACTTTCACACATACGGACTACTGTTATGCCGGATGTGGATGGAAGACCCTATTCTAACCTACCTACTTATTTTTACAATTTTTTTTTTCTTTATTTCTAAAAATTCTTTATTCTAATTTGACACTGTTTTTTTTCTTAATAGCTATTAAAAATCTCTATAACAATATTACGTAGTTCCAAAAATTATTTATTCTAATTAGACATTTTTTTTTATTAAAAACCTTTATAACAATAATGCTTATGTATACATTTTTTTTTTCTTTAATAAAATAAAATTCTTAATGATTTCAGCTACAATACAACATTCAGCGCCTTCGCACTCGACTCGCCTTAATAGAACTTCTGTGCTACTATTCTAAACTTGGTAAGTACATTTAAACACGTCATTAATCTCTATGTTATATATTAGAAAAATTCAAAAATATTACTCAATGTCTAATACATCTATCCTTATAATATTTAACCTATTTTTTTTTACTTTTTAATATTTTTTAACAGTTATTTTCTAGTCAAACCTTTTTATCAACATTAAAACATAACAATTAGTTCTGTTTATCTAATTAACATAACAATAAAAATACAGTCATTAACAAATGTCAGTTAAACATTACATTTTAATCAACGTTCACCGGATCAGCTATTTTTACTCAATTCGCCTTTATAATATCTTGACAAATGTATTGTATTGTATTTACCTCGGTATATATTTGTATATGGATCTACTAAAATATATACGTTTGGATAGGGAATTGCTGCAATTACATAAGGTCCCTCATAAATTGCTTCGAACTTTTTTGTTATCTTTTGCTGAGCATTTGATTTATTTAACTTTTTTATTTTAACCCAATCCCCTATTTGAAATTGAATCAGTCTATAATTTTGATTAAACTTTGCCTGCCTTATCTCAGCTGCTTTCTTTAAATTTTCTCTAACATTTTGCCTAATGTCCGCTATGTTTTTCTTTATATGACTAATAATTTCCTTATCAAATGTTAATTGCGTAGGCTGACCATACATTATTTCATTATTTAGTCGGTGCCAGCCTCAAACAAACTTGAGCACCTTAGTGAAGCAACTGCACCGACTCCAAAAATAACAGATTGTAAATATATAAATACGCAGATTTGTGTGATTGATTTCAGAAGTATGTATATACATAGTTCATAGGTATTCACTTGCGTTATTGAAGACAAAATAATTATTTTTTTCTTTTCAGTGTGCTATTGTTTTTGTTGGTCGACTCGTTTCGTGTTAGTGCCGGTTTTTTTATTTCCTTTTAGTTTTTTTTCGGCGGTTATTTTTTTTTGTTAAAAAGTTTTTATTTTATAATTTTCTGTGGCTATAATTTATACAAATTATTACATGCTTAATTTTTGATTACTTTTAAAATAGCTACCTACCTTGCTTTAGCTTTTAACTGTTATTATATTAATAATCCTACTTTAACTATTATGTTCTGTAATATAAATAAATTACCCCTATTTTCCCACCCTTAGGGTAGGATTTTTTTCCAAATTTTTATTATTATTATGACTACTCTGTAAAAGGTTATGCGTGGTCATACGTTACAATCGGTGAGTGAAAAAATCAATCATCCCCTATTTTCCTACCCTTAAGGTTGGATTTTTTTTTCCAAATTTATATGGGACCAACTTCGGGGTATACCCTTTCCAATAAAAAAATAATTATCAAAATCGAACACCTCTGTAAAAAGTTATGCGTGGTCATACATAAAAAAAAAAAAAAAAAAAAAATATACGCGTCGACTTGAGAACCTCCTCCGTTTTTTTTTTCGTCGGTTGAAAATTATTTAACTTTGAGAGAAAAGACAGTGGATGGAGTTTAGTAAAATTTAACTATCTAGATGTCAATGTAAACAAATTTAATCCATTGCGTGGTTCTTCCTATATCGAATTACCACGTGATATTCAGAACAGGAAAGCAGTTATTAATGTAAAAAATAATGATCATGAATGTTTTAGATGGGCTGTATTGTCAGGCTTGTATCCACCTACAAGTCATCGTTCAAACACTACGAAATCGTATATAGCGCATAAAAATAAATTAAATTTTAGAAATTTAACTTTCCCACTTAAGGTTGGAGATATTCAGAAATTTGAAAAAATGAATGATATAAGTATAAACGTTTTTGGTCTTGAATACAATTCGAAAAGTAAAAAACATGACGTAGTAGGCCCATTACACTTAACAAAGTGCAAAAAAGCTACCCACTTGAATTTATTGTACATATCCAAAGACAGTAAGGGGCATTATTGCTATATCAAAAATTTATCTAGGTTAGTATCTAAACAATTATCAAATACACAGCATGCTGCACATATTTGTGATGGTTGTTTGTCGAACTTTACAACTCGCGACAATTTAATGAATCATCAAAGAAACGATTGTTTCCATGTTTATACACATTTACCTTCAGAACAGGATAAAAAGAAAAACTGGTTCAATGAAAACGTTTCCTCCAATATACTTACTTTCGATAATTATGAACGTAAATTAAGGGTACCTTTTGTTAGTTATGCTGATTTCGAGGCCTTTCTAAACCCGATTCAAACAGGTACAATTAATCCTACTACATCCTCAACAACAAATGTACAAAAACATGAGGTATATAGTTTTGGATACTACATTAAATGTTCTTATAATGATAAATTGTCAGTGTACAGAACATATAAAGGCAAAAATTGCACCCAGGAGTTTATGAAGTATATGGAACAAGACTTAAAGGCCATTTGTAGGAGAAATACTTTTGTAAAAACTCCATTGCCTTTATCTAATGCAAATAATGTGCATATTGCTCAGAGTAGTACATGTTATATTTGTGATAAAAATTTAAACGAGGATTCAGTCATTTCCTATAATTACCATACTGGTCTTTATGAAGGAGTGGCACATAAATTTTGTTCTGAAAAATACAGGGCACCTAATTTTGTACCTGTATTTTTCCATAATTTGTGTAACTATGATAGTCATTTTATAGTGCATGGGCTTGGTTTGGCGGAAGGCGACATTGAACTGATTCCAGAGAACAAAGAGAAATACATTTCATTTTCTAAGAGCTTACAAATAAATAATCGCACAATTAAATTGAGATTTGTCGATTCACTTAAATTTATGTCCAGTAGTCTTGACAAATTGGCAAAAAACTTGTTGCCTGAACAATTTCATGAATTAAAATTGAATTTTTCATGCGAGGAGGATTTTAAACGCTTATTACGAAAGGGTGTCTATCCCTATGAACACATGTCATCATACGATTCTTTAAACTTAACAGCCCTTCCCTCTAAAGATGATTTCTTTAGTTCCTTGTCTGATAGTCACATCTCAGAAGAGGATTATGATCACGCAAAAGATGTTTGGTCTCATTTTCAATGCAAAAATATGGGTGATTATTCTGATTTATATTTAAAAACTGATGTTCTATTACTAACTGATATATTTGAAAATTTTAGAAACCTTTGTCTTAAGACGTATGGATTAGACCCCGCTCATTATTATACTGCTCCGGGATTAAGTTGGGATGCAATGTTAAGAACTACAAAAATAAAACTAGAACTCCTAACTGATATCGATAAAATAGCTTTTATATCAAAAAATATTCGAGGTGGCATATCACAATGTAGTAATAGATACGCGAAGGCTAATAATATTTTTTTGGAAGATTATAATCAAAACTAGATGAAAACCCGGCTTCGCTCGGGTAAAATAAATAATAGTAATAGGTAATACTCATTTTGAATTAAGTAATTATTTACTTTTAGACTTCATACCTTCATCAAGGCGGTTACAAACCTATCTCATCTCAGAAAACTTTAAATCCGTAACATACAATCATAACTCGAAAAATTTACTATTCCGATAATTATATCTAAAAACAAATATGTAATTAAAAAAACCTAATCCGCTTTTCTGGTAGCAGTTCGGTTCTGTAAGGATCACAGTTCTAACCTGACCCACTTTTCTGGTCGCAGATCGGTTCTGTGAAGGCCGCATTTATAACCTAGCCCACTTTCCAATCTCAAAAGAGGGAACCCTTGTGTACCTACCCTTCATGGCACTAAAGTATAAGTATGGAAATTATCACTACTATTTCATTCTTTAATATTAATGCCTATCCGTTAATATTAAATTCGTTTACAAAAAAAAAACTGAATAAGTGCGAGTCGGACTCACCCATCAAGAACGGAACACTTTTTAATATTTGTTGTTATAGCGGCAACAGAAATACATCATGTGTGAAAATTTCAACTGTCTAGCTATCACGGTTCATGAGATACAGCCTGGTGACAGAGGGACAGTGGAGTAAACTGAAATAAAGGTTCCGTCACACCGGCGCGATTTCAGAGCCGGGCCTGAGCGTTTTATATGAAAAAGCGGCGCGCCCCGCTCACGCGCCGCACGCGAAACGCGCCTGTGTGACGGAGCCTGAAATGTCAATAATCTAAACTCCCACTTACCATCGGCATTAACAGCCTTGTATTCTTGTTTGCCACCAACATGTCATATTAAAACATATTAATAAAAATTTACTCGGTCAACAATGTGAGTCCCTTGGAGAATCAGAGGTCTAGTCTAAACTCCCACTTACCATCGGCATTAACAGCCTTGTATGAGTTGTATGCTTGTTTGCCCCCAACATGCCATGTTAAAACATATTAATAAAAATTTACTCGGTCAGCAATGTGAGTCCCTTGGAGAAGCAGAGGTCTAGTCTAAACTCCCACTTACCATCGGCATTAACAGCCTTGTATGCTTGTTTGACACCAACATGTCATATTAAAACATATTAATAAAAATTTACTCGGTCAGCAATGTGAGTCCCTTGGAGAAGCAGAGGTCTAGTCTAAACTCCCACTTACCATTGGCATTAACAGCCTTGTATGCTTGTTTGCCACCAACATGTCATATTAAAACATATTAATAAAAATTTACTCGGTCAGCAATGTGAGTCCCTTGGAGAAGCAGAGGTCTAGTCTAAACTCCCACTTACCATCGGCATTAACAGCCTTGTATGCTTGTTTGCCACCAACATGTCATATTAAAACATATTAATAAAAATTTACTCATTTCATCAGTCATATCCAGCCTAGCATTGCATTGGCCCCGCTTAAATATTTCTTTAATTTGTTTTTAGTATTTGTTGTTATAGCGGCAACAGAAATACATCATTTGTGAAAATTGAAACTGTCTAGTTAATCTAGTTATCACGGTTCATGAGATCTTGAGATACAGCCTGGTGATAGACAGACGGACAGCAGAGTCTTAATATTTAATAGGGTCCCGTTTTTACCCTATGGGTACGCAACCCTAAAAAGTGACCAAGGCCTCCAGTGCCCTAGGCTGGAATCAAAGCAGCGTCCTCTGCTATTGCAGCAGGTGCCTGTGCCATTCTGCCACCGGGCCACCCACGGCGGCATAGGTCGAATTTTTCCAAGGATACTTATGCACTACTTACTGAAGGTTTATGGAGCCTCGCCATCCCTAAGCCTAAATTAAATATTTTCTGAAAATAATTTGTTTTGATCTAATAACATATTGGAGTCCTCGTAATAGGGGTCCCGTTTTTACCCTTTGGCTACAGAACCCTAAAAATCAACCTTGTTTTAGTACTATGTACTATGCTTCACTATGACTCTGAAATTTTAGCAGGAATTAATATTTTTTTTGTTGTCACCTGTCAAATTAGAATAGAATAGAATAGAATAGCCTTTATTGACCAAAAAATTAAATTTCAGTACATATTACATTTAAATAAATTCACATTTCATTTATATCAATTAGTTTCAATATTTTTTCCTTAGTAACTTTATTAAATAATTTTTATGTCATTGCTTTTTAATAATTATTTCAGTCTGCCTTCTTGGCATAGGCCTCCCCCAGCTCCCTCCACAGCTCTCTATCCCTTGCCGTCCCTATCCAATTAGGTCCCGCATGCTTCTTTATGTCATCCGACCACCTCATTATTGGTCTCCCTTCTCTCCTTTTTCCATCTCTAGGATACCATTCCGCTTCCTCTCTATCTCACTTATCTTTACCTTCCCTTGCCATATGTCCAGCCCAACCTGTTGCAGTCAAAAGTGTGAACTGGCCAAAGAACTTTTAACCAACAAAAACAGGCAAAACTGCTTTGACTGAGCATGTTGGTCAAAAGTAGTTTTACCTGAAAATCATACCTATTTCTGGCAGCAGTTTCGTTTTTAGGGCGTAGCAAAAAAAAATAACCCTAACCTACCTATCTCTGGGAACAGTTTAGTTTTTTGGGCGTAGCAAAAAAATAACCCTAACCTACCTATCTCTGCGAGTACTTTTGACTGATAGTAACAGTCACAACACAATTACTATTAACCAATGATTTTCAGGTATAACTACTTTTGACCAACATGCTCAGTCAAAAGCAGTTTTGCCTGTTTTTGTCGGTTAAAAGTTCTTTTGACCAGTTCATACTTTTGACTGCGACATATATACTATCTATATATCTTATTATATTTAATCTACATTGACTCCGGAGATAACTTATTAGCTTTATGCAGTTGACTTTCCAATTCACCGATACACCTCAAATTTGATTCATAGTATAAAGCACAGTTATTAAATATGTCCACAATACACTGTAGCTTTTTGCACTGTTTCACACTGGCAATGTACTTAATTAGAGTGTGTTACAGTCAGCTGGCACTTAACTCAAAGTTTCTTTGAACAACGTCATTTTCATCTCGCTCACTTATTAGTTTATCACAGCTGCTTCAAGGTTGCTTTCACTTGCATTTCCAGGTAGCTAGTAGTGCCTTGACATGTAAGAATATTTGGAATCATTCTGAAATATTAAAATACAACTGAGAGACCGATGTTTATACTAAACACAATACACCCATGGAACGCTTTGAAGTTCAAATCTCGTTACGTTACGATGGCGTTTGCACTTTGCACTATGTTCGGTGACTATTTTTTATTGTTAACACACACAATACACTATTTAACAGGTTTTTATCACGTCTGGAGTACCGGATAAAGTATTTTCGAATAACAGCCGTCGTTGACGTCTAGGCAGTGTTGCTATCGTCTTAAAAGCCGTAACAGACTATCGCACGTTCTGGCTTAAAAACAAATTTATGTAATAATTATACCGGTATTCATATCCATATGAAACGAAACTTAATGCAAATATAACCATTATACATACCGGAAAGTCATCAAATAAACAGTAATATTCGTCTTGCTTTTTATTAAAAAAAAAACGACCAACCTAACTTGTAAGCATGTTTGCAGTTTCTAAACGCAACGCATAGCTGTCAAATGTCAACCAACAAATTGAGCCTTTAGTATTGTTTGTCGAAATTTTTTCACTTTTAAATGCAAAATACGCGACAATACGAATTTTGCGGATATATGTTGTCGATTCAAAAGTGTTATTTTTTTACGCTCTTTTGTTTGAGCATAATTTAATTTGTTTCTACCGTCAAAGCCGCTCGCGTTTATATATAAAGATATCCCATCGTCATTTCTTATGTACTTTGATGCAAATAACCTTTACGGGTGGGCTATGTCTCAATGTCTTCCTACCGGTAAATTTGAATGGGTAAATACAGATACTGACTTTAATATATCTGATGACGCTGATCATGGTTTAATTTTAGAAGTTGATCTCGAATACCCTAACGAGTTGCATGACTCTCATTCAGATTTGCCATTTTGTCCTGAAAACGTTTGTTTGGGTAATTCCAAAGAAAAAAATTAATTCCTAATTTAAATAAAAAAACGAATTATGTCATTCATTATAGAAATCTAAAACAGTGTTTGAAGAATGGTTTGAAATTGAGTAAAATCCATCGCATTCTTAAATTTCAGCAGTCTATGTGGTTAAAAAGTTACATAGATTTGAACACCCACATGCGATCACAGGCATCATCCGATTTTGAAAAAGATTTCTTTAAACTAATGAATAATTCAGTGTTCGGTAAGACCATGGAAAATGTTGCAAAACGCGTAAATGTCAAATTATTAAATCACTGGGAAAATCGAGGAAAAACGCAGGGGGTTCAATCTTTGATAGCGAAACCTGAGTTCCATAGTTTATCCATATTCTCTGAGAATTTAGTGGCCGTTCAATTGAATAAAACTAAAATATTTTATAATAAACCGATTTATCTGGGATTTTGCGTATTAGATATATCGAAAACTTTGATGTATGACTTTCACTACAGCTACATGAAAACCAAATATCCAGACAACCGTAAGCTTCTTTATACAGATACTGATAGCTTAGTATATCAAATTTTCACGGAAAATTATTACGCAGATATAAAATCAGATCTTAATTTAAATTTTGATACATCTGATTATCCTCCTAACAATAAATATGATTTGCCGTTAATAAATAAAAAGCGATTAGGGTTTTTCAAAGATGAAAATAATGGTAGAATTTTAAAAGAGTTCGTAGGTCTGAGATCTAAAATGTATACCTTAGATGTTGAAAAATATGACGAGAATGATGAGAAAACTGAAAAATACGGTGTTTTATCAAAAGCCAAAGGAGTCAATAAATGTGTTACAAAAAAATTTACTCTTGACAATTACAAAACGTGTTTATTTAATAAAAATTTGCAACGCGCTCAAATGCTAAGATTTAAGTCTATAAAACATATAATATTCACTCAAAAAATAAATAAAATATCATTATCGCATGAAGATACAAAACGGTACTTATTAGAAAACTCTTCTGACACTCTAGCGTGGGGTCATTATAAAATACCGCAATAATGAAAAAGTTTCAAAGTTGTAATATAATCACACAGAACATTCGAATTCCAAATTATTGTTTGTACATTGTATATTTTTAAGGTATTACTTGTAAACATGTAAAAAAATGTATGAATTTTATTTTATTGTATCTTTTAAGGTATTTTTGTAAATATGAAACAAAAAAATAATGTTAAAAGTGTGATCATGAATAATAATAAAAAAATTTACGTAATCATTTTGTTTTGTTTTTTTTGTCTACTATATCTGAGTTGTTTAAATAGTAATCATCTTTCTGAATATTACCATTTAAAGTCCATCCGTTAACATATCAACACTCACCCACACACATACACACATACACATAGATTACGATATTTAATAATGATTCACTTTTATCATCCTTTCACCACCATTGTCGCAGGTCCTAGTGGGTGTGGTAAAACGCAATTTGTTACAAACTTTTTGAATAACTCCAAAGAGATATGTAATGTTGAATTTGATGAAATTATTTGGTGTTATGATGAAATGCAACCTCTCTACAATCTGGAAAATGTAAATTATAGTCAAGGAATACCAGATTTTTCAATTTTTGATGGGAAGAAACCTAAACTTCTTATTATAGATGATTTGATGAGAGAATCAGATGGACGAATCGTTGACATTTTTACGAAAGGTAGTCATCATAGAAACTTAAGTGTTTTTTATATTACACAAAACGTATTTCATCAAGGTAGAGGTCAATGTGATATTTCATTGAATACAAGCTACATTGTATTTTTTAAAAATCCCAGGGATAAAACTCAAATACGCTACCTGTCACGACAAGTTTACCCAGAAAACTCAAAGTTTGTGGACGAAGCCTACAAAGATGCTACAAAGGAGGCTCATGGTTACCTCATGATTGACCTGAAACAAAATACAAATGACATATGCCGTTTTAAAACAAAAATATTTCCGTTTGATGGGCATTGCACAGTGTATGTACCTAAAAAGGGGTTTAAATATGATAAAAATCACCATATTTTAGTCAGTTCTACATGATGCATGCAAGAGTAAACACATATAAACATTTACTTGAAGCATTGCAGTTGCTTAAACCCAAATATCGTACTGCATTACTTAAATCTTGTGACGGTGAAGAGATCAACATTATTTGTGAGTGCATTTATAACGTCCTAAATGGGAAAATTCCATTAGAAAAAAAAGAAAAGACGAAACTAAAAAAATATAAAGATATTTTAAGAAAATTAGTTTCGAAAGGGAAACATAAAATAAGAAAAACTGTTATAGTTCAAAAAGGAGGTGCATTTCTACCTATTATTTTAGGTGCAGTTTTAAGTGCTTTAGTGAACTCTTTATCATAAACAAAATGGAAAACACAAAAAAAATGTTATTAGTTGAATCAGATTTTATTGAAAGGCTGAAACGGAATGAGAGTCCACCCGAAAATTCCTCATCTCGGCTAGATGGAGAGATGCAAAAAATCCTTAAAAGTAAAATGAATGATCGCGAAAAGTGGACGTTATATTCTCAAGCATTACAAAGATTTCTATATTTTATTGAAACAGATCGAAAACCGTTTAGAATACCCATCGTGATGGAGGGGTTAGATCAAGTCATCAACGAAAGTAATGATATTATAAAAACAAAAGTGAACAAAAAGGAGGAGATTGAAAATAATGAGTCAGTTACAGATAATGTAACTGAAGCAGCCACACCGTCATCGTTTAATACACCGCCTGGCGAAATAAATCAAGAACTAATGCCAATTAGTCCGTCAAAAATTATAAACATATTACCTAAATCTTATGAAAAAAAAGCTCGAACGTTGTTAGATTACATTGTTTCAAGTAAACCGAAAATTTGGTGGAAACAGACTGGTGAAGTTGTTATAAATAACCAAACCATTCAAAATAGTAATATTACTGATTTGGTAAGCGACACCGTTAGATGTCTTAAACGTCCTAAGCCAATTGGATGGGAAGTGTTTGCTTTACTTTTAAAAGATATCGAAGTTCCTAGGTCATGCATAGGTAATCCTACAAATTTAGCATTTATTAATGGTACTCCTTTGATTGAACCCTTTACCCCCTCCACATCTGTGAAGACGAGAGCCTCAACAGATAAAGATAATAACACTTCTACGTCTCTTGCTACACGGGAGCAAAAGCGATCCGGAAAGAAAATAGAGTGGGAAAGATGGACTCCTTATTAGATATTAACAGAATCTATTATGACGTCTCTAATCCAGCTGGCTATAGCAGTTTAAATAATTTATCAAAGGAAATGAAAGGTCAAATGAACAAAGAGGAAGTGAAAAAATGGTTACAATCTCAAGATACGCACACGCTGCATAAACCTATTCATAGACGATTTACTAGAAATAAATACATTCTCTCGAACTTTAATGAACTTTGGCAAGCTGATTTAAGTGATATGAGTACTTATAGTCAATATAATGATAGGTACAAATATATTCTTTGTGTTATTGATGTGTTCAGTAAATATGCTTTTGCAAGAGCCATGAAGAAGAAGGATTCAGCAACTGTTAAACAATGTTTTGAAAGCATATTTACTGAAGCCAACTCTGTTCCCCGTCACATCCAATCTGATAAAGGTACAGAATTTGTTTCAAAGGCGGTTAGAGATTACTTTAAGAGCAAAAATATTAATTATTATACCACTAATAACCCCGACATTAAAGCAAGTATAGTAGAAAGGTTTCAAAGAACACTTAAAATGAAAATGTGGCGTTACTTCACTCATAAGAATACATATAACTACACAAATATATTACAAGATCTTCTACATTCTTACAACCATAGCTATCATTCTAGCATTAAAATGCGCCCAGTTGATGTTAGCTCTAATAATATTATGACTGTTTGGTGTAATTTATATGATCGCAAAAAAGTTAGGCAAATTACATTAGAAACTAAAAAACTAAATGTAGGTGATCATGTTAGAATCACTAAATATAAGCATGTGTTTCAAAAAGGTTATGAAAGTAATTGGAGTGATGAAATATTTATTATTGATTCGATTATTAACAGATCGCCACGAGTTGTTTATACAATAAAGGATTTAGAAGGTGAACCCATCATTGGTACATTTTATTCTAAAGAATTACAAAAGGTAACTTACCTCCCCTCCAACGAGTATAAAATTGATAAAATAATACGCTCGCGTCGAGTTGCTGGCAGAAAGGAAATACTAGTTAAGTGGCAAGGTTATCCTAATAAATTTAATTCTTGGATACCTGAATCAAACTTAAAGAAAATATGAGTGAAAATAGTTTTTATCTAACTTTGTTAAGTAATAGTTCATCAGATTACTACACGGATAACACGACTGCACATTTCTTAACTAAATTACCAAAGACCATTAAATTGGATGGAGAATGGGTAGTTGGGTTGGTGGAATTTCAATATCCTTGTTCCATGTATAATGTTCAAGAGCAGGAAAACATCATTTATTTAAAGAAAAAGGTGTTATCACCCACCGATAAAACTACAAAAATAGTAGATATAAAAACTCATATACCAGCCACTACATATGATAATATAGATCATTTTCTTCAAGCGTTTAATGAAAACCCACAGTTAAAAACTAACGTAAAATTTCGATATGATGGATTAACAAAACTGGTTGGAATAGCAACAACAAATAAAGAAATAACATCTATCATTACAACTCCGATACTAAGTCTGCAATTGGGTTTTAAACCGAAAACAAATTTAAAACAAAATACATTAGGAAAAAGCCCTGCAAATTTATATTTAGGTTTACCATCTCAAATATTTGTTTAAACTGATATAATACACCCACAAGTAGTCGGAGATGTTATTACTTCATTACTCAGAATAATACCTTTAGATCCAACTAAGTTCATTTATGGAGCTTATAAAACTCACATCTTCTCACCCGCTCATTATGTACCAGTTTTACGAAGAGAGTTCGATACCATTGAAATAGATATAAGAACAACGACTGGTGTCAGAGTACCATTTCAATTTGGATCTTCTTGCGTGAAGCTACACTTTCAACGAGTAAAATGATTTACAACAGATCGTCAGTCTCTTGTCCTTACGAACATTATTATTCACACCAAGCCGGCTCTGGGATAGGTATTGTCTATAAGGGAGTTCCATATCAACGAGGACATGGTATAGGCAGTTTTTTGGGTGGACTATTTAGATCAGTGCTCCCTTTGTTATCTAGCGGTTTAAAAACCATTGGAAAAGAAACCTTAGGGGCAGGGGTTGGTTTGTTAACTGATATGGTAAATTCTCGTCCTATGGATAGTTCCATTCGATCACGATTTAAGGAAGCGAGCGCTAACCTAAAAAGAAAGGCTGATGAAAAAATTGATTCTCTCATGTCAGGATCTGGGTATAAAATGTCGAATAAAAGAAGAGAACCGCTCATTACTCGAAAAGCATCGCGACGAAGAGGAAGTAGAAATAATAATAAAAATAACGATATATTTTCAAGTTAAATAATGTCATTTCTACACAGTCATTCATGTGAATGTGCAAAATCTGAATTAGATATATTTGCCCTTCCATCAACTCAAACAAGTATTGAAAGCGGACATTGGATTCATTACAAACCAATTTCATCTTTAAGTGATGATGGCCCCATTGAATTTCAAGTACCTGGATCAGGAGATGACTACATTGATCTATCACACACAATGTTACATATTACTGCTAAAGTATTGAATCAAGATGGGACAAAATTAAAAGCAGATGCCGGAGTTGGACCCACCAATAACTGGCTACATTCCCTTTTCAACCAACTTGATGTATATTTAAATCAAAAACTCATATCACCCCCAAACAATACATATGCTTACCGTGCTTATATGGAAAATCTTCTCAACTATGGACCGGCAGCCAAAAAAACCCATCTTACTTGTGGGTTATGGTATGAGGATACCCCAGGTTGTATGGATACCGTTGACGCCAACAACAAAGGATTTCAGAAAAGACTAGAATTTATCAAAGAGAGTAAGGAAGTGGAAATGATTGGACATTTGCATGGCGATATATTTAACCAAGAGAAATTCTTGATAAATGGTGTTGAATTGCGTATTAAGTTAGTCCGATCAAAAGAATCATTTAATTTAATTTGTCATCAAGATAAAAAACTTAAAGTACAAATAACAGATGCTAGTCTCATTGTTAGAAGAACAAAAATCAATCCTAGCGTTTTGTTAGCCCATCAAAAAGTATTGGCAACAACGACTGCGAAGTACCCCATTACGAGAGCAGAAGTTAAGGTTCTCACAATACCAACAGGGGTCCAGGGTAAAACATTGGATAATATATTTCTCGGACAAATTCCTAAACGCTGTATTATTGGATTTGTATCAAATTCAGGTTTTAATGGAAATTTAGCTTTGAATCCATTTAATTTTCAAAATTATAATATGAATTCATTTAGCTTGTTTATAGATGGTCATGAAATTCCTTCTAAAACATTACAACCGTCATTTAGTTCTGGTTTAATAGCGGCGGCATATCACACCTTATTTTCTGGAACTGGTATTCATTTTCACAACGAAGGTAATGGAATAAGTAGAACAGATTATGGTGGAGGATATTGTTTGTTATGTTTTGATTTAACCCCTGATTTATCTGCTAGTTCAACTTCACACTGGAATCTTGTTAGACATGGAAGTGTTCGGATAGAAGTACGCTTTGATTCGGCTCTAACTAGCACCATTAATTGTATCGTGTATGCAGAATTTGACAACATTATTGAAATAAACAAAAACCGTGATGTATCTGTAGATTATAATAGTTGAAAAACATAATTATATAAATACAATGTTTTCTTTCGTTTACTTTATTTTGTTGTAGTCATTGTTTGCAGCATCATCAAGACATAAATTGTTATTAATTAAGTAATTATGGATACTAATGAGATTCAATTTTGTATGAAGAAATTAAACCCACTTTTTGAATCAAATGTTTTTGCTGCTAACAAAATACCTATTTGGGTCGATCTACCTGTCTTTATTGTTAGTAATTTGGACCCTGACACGAAACCAGGCTCCCACTGGGTTGCCATACACATTGATGTTACTGGTATAGGAGAATATTTTGATTCCTTCGGACGGAAACCTTCAGGTTACCATAACTTATTTTTAAAAAGAAACACCAGACAGTGGTTTTATAACAATAAACCTCTTCAACCGACGAAAAAAAAAACGGAGGAGGTTCTCAAGTCGACGCGTATATTTTTTTTTTTTTTTTATGTATGACCACGCATAACTTTTTACAGAGATGTTCGATTTTGATAATTATTTTTTTATTGGAAAGGGTATACCCCGAAGTTGGTCCCATATAAATTTGGAAAAAAAAATCCAACCTTAAGGGTAGGAAAATAGGGGATGATTGATTTTTTCACTCACCGATTGTAACGTATGACCACGCATAACCTTTTACAGAGTACTCAGAGTAGTCGTAATAATAATAAAAAATTGGAAAAAAATCCTACCCTAAGGGTGGGAAAATAGGGGTAATTTATTTATATTACAGAACAAAATAATAGTTAAAGTAGGTTTATTAATATAACAGTTAATAGCTAAAGCAAGGTAGGTAGCTATTTTAAAAGTAATCAAAAATTAAGCATGTAATAATTTGTATAAATTATAGCCACAGAAAATTATAAAATAAAAACTTTTTAACAAAAAAAATAACCGCCGAAAAAAACTAAAAGGAAATAAAAAAACCGGCACTAACACGAAACGAGTCGACCAACAAAAACAATAGCACACTGAAAAGAAAAAAATAATTATTTTATCTTCAATAACGCAAGTGAATACCTATAAACTATGTATATACATACTTCTGAAATCAATCACACAAATCTGCGTATTTATATATTTACAATCTGTTATTTTTTTTGTATGCACAATCATATTGTTTTAAGGATGATTTTGCTAATGATGCGATTAATATATCAATTATTTCTGGACTTAATAATTGTCTTGAGTACGCTTCCCTGATAATAGAGATGACACCAGGGTAAGCTTTTTCCAAAGTGGGTGACTGCTCCTGAAAGGAGATAGAAGCGAGTCATGATCAGGCCCGAAATAAATAGGACTGCCTATCGATAATTTAGTAAACAACGGATACCAGGGTTGGCTTGGCCAATACGGCACTACGACAACTCCGGTTGCTCGGTCGTTAATAATTTTGCGTAGACACTTTAGAATAAGTGAAAAAGGAGGAAACGCATAGAACAAGTAGGCACTCCAGTCTATCGTGAAGGCATCAATATTAAAGGCTTCGGGATCGCGTTTCCACGAAACGTAATTAGGGCATTTAGCATTAATTCTGCTCGCAAAAAGGTCAATTTCTAAACGGCCGAAATTCGTTACAATCGTGTCAAAGGCGGATTGGGATAGGCTCCATTCGGTGTCTATATTAGATCGCCTAGACTCTTCGTCTGCCTCAAAGTTATCTTTAGATTTAATATATGATGCGAAGACGACAAGTTTTTTAGTTTCGCACCACTGCCAGATTTCGCGAGCTAAATCATTTAAGTGTTTGAATTGAACGCCACCGCACCTATTAATATAGGATATTGCTGTGGTATTATCTATGCGCAATAATATTTCTGTGTTATAAAGGTGATTAGCAAAACATTTAAGGCCATTAAATGCGGCTTTGAGTTCTAACGCATTTATATAATATTTCAATTCATCGTCGTTCCAGAAGCCTCCCGTTCTTTCAGTATTACATGCTACTCCCCAACCGGTAAGAGAGGCATCTGAAAATATTTCTAGTGCATATCGTCCGGTGCGTATACGGTTTTTAGCAGTCATAATATTATCAATCCACCAGGTAAAATCTGACTTAAGATTAGGACATAAGAACATGGATTTGTCAAAGTCGTCCCCGCATTGTTTAAGTGCTAGAAATTTTTCTCGCTCAAAACGCTTGGTATAGACCCACCCATAAGCAGCTGCTGGGCAAGCAGAACATAGCAGGCCAAGAAAACTTGCGAATTCCCTTATGACTATAGAGCGCTGTTTACAAATTGTTTTAGCGCGATCATAGATTTTTTGGCGTTTCCCTAAGGGTAACTTGAGACACATTTCTTTCGAGTCAAGTTCGAAGCCAAGAAAGGTTTGAGTTTGACTAGGAATAAGATGACTTTTGTCGTAGTTTATAACAAACCCTAGCTTAATTAGCAGACTAATTGTTTCTCGGACGCAATTTTGACAATCGGTAAAGGTAGAACCCATGCAGATTATATCGTCTAGATATATAGCTAAAATAAGGCCTTTATTTCTCAGAGAGGTTATAAATGGCTTCATCAGTTTCGTGAACACCATTGGGGCAAGGGACAATCCAAAGGGTAGGCACTGAAACTCATATAAATGACCTTGAAACTGAAACCTTAAAAATTTCCTACTAGACTTGTCTATAGGCACCAGGAAATAGGCATCTTTTAAGTCAATAGTGGCCATAAAACAATTTTTTGACATAAGTTTGTTAACTGTTCGCATATCCTCCATTTTGAAATGTTGTGGAGCAATAAATTTGTTGAGGCTCTTCAAATTTAGTATAAACCTAAAAGTGCCATCTTTTTTAGGGGTAAGAAAATTTTTTGAGAGGAACTGTCCAGGAACGTTTTTATTGCAGGGTACTATTGCGCCCGAATCAAGTAATTTAGAAATTGCTAAATTCAAATGTTCAATTTCAGACATAGTAAAATCGTTGTTCTGGGGAGTTGAGCCTAATTGTACCACTGGTTTATCAAATGGGATAGCAAACCCTTTCACGTATCCTAATATTACGGGGTCATCGGTCAGCTCACGCCAAATATTAAAATAGTAACGTAATCGTCCTGCGTGGGACGTTACCTTAGTTAAGTCGTCTTCGGATTCTTGGGGCTCGGCTTCGGCGCCGCTGGTGGTCGGTCTGCAGCTGGTGGAGGGCGTCTGTATAGCCGTTGGTTGTAATATCGGTTCCTCGGCCCACCCTGTCTGCGAGGTCCTTGCCCCTGTCTTCTGGGTGGGCCTCTCCAGTTTTCCCGATAGGTGTATTTCCTGGTCGCATTTTCATTCCTTCCATCACTTCGTTTAACTTGCAGGCCAGATCTTTCTGCCGTCTTTGATGTTTTTATTTTTTCGCCCAGATTGGCTCCAAAGAGATAAGCATCCCTCTTAACGTCTTTAACAATATTATGGAAATTTTTGTCTAGACATTGGGAGACCAATTTTCTTCTGTGCGTGGTGCTTTCGTAGTGTAAATCCGATAGGATTTTACTTACTTGAGAGAGGTTCTGGAGCATCTCAATTTTGTTGACGTCACTTTTTATAACTTTGGACGTGAGGTTTGACAGGGCAGCAATACCTATACCAAGGTGTTGCTGAATTTTTTCTATGCTTTTATCCCTATTTTTAACGGTTTCGCTCAGTATCGGTGCAATTTCAGGGTTGAGCTGCGGAGCCTTCAGTAGAAGAAAATTTTCTGGTATTAGCGCCTTCTCCAATATATCCTGCTTCTGTTCTTTGGTTAGACCGTTCACAATAATTCTACCCCAGCGTTCAGAGATTTCTTCCGATATTTTAGGACCCAACTTTTCGTCCTTGTCTTGGGGGTCGCCGAGCGCCGCAAGGATGTCATCCGGCAAAGGCGCGACGCTGTCGGCTGCAGCCCCATTAGCGGATGGGGCATGGTCATTACCAGTCGAGTTATCACCTGGCGGGACGGCTATATCCAAATTTGGAGCGGAGTTTACAGCGCCCGATTCGTTTCCAGGTGCTGACCCGGGCAAACACACGGTCGACCTTGGGCGTACTATAATCGAATCATCTGACTCATCAGAAAAAGGCGCCTGATAGTATTCATCGGGTGGCGGTGAACCAGGATCATAACGCGCGTATTCGCTTCTAGGGCTTTCTGAAACCGTATCGAGAAGAATGTCTTAATAAATCGTAATTTAAAAAACATTGAGTCATGATCGCAAACACGTTGCGATAGACTAATTGGTTATCAACCATGACCGCGTCACAGAGTATAACCTTAAGAACTCTTAAGTTGAGGATAGACCATAAGAATACCAACCATGACCACATCATGGAGTGTATTTTGCTACTAGGTGCCTAAGGTCGGCGCAGACATTATAACTATCAACCATGACCGCATCATGGAGTATAGTTGTCAAAGCGCTAAGCGTCAAACTCCGATAAAGGTATCAGACAAGCATAGAATGCTAAGGTAACGGCGGCTATTAACGCGGGTATCAAAATCGACGTCTAACACCGCGGTGTTTACAAATACGCATTTTGCAAGCAAATAGATCTATTCCCTAAGAAATAAAGCATACACAAAACAAGCTCATTCATTGGTCTATCGTGCCCATTAGTATGCATTTGTGTGATTGTAACAAAAAAGTCGCGATTCGTCAGTTTGTGCGACGGCGGCGCAAGAACCGGTTATTCCATACAAACGCGTGACGCCACAGATAAGTGCACTCCAATCTTACTTAGTGTTTTACGTAATAGTTATGGCAAATAAACTAGTGCAATGCCTTTTAAGAGGTTGTGTATTGTTTTCTACACGATTTTGAATTACTTTTAACTTAGTTTTTGACCGGGAAATACGTTTAAAATGGAAAATAAAATACAGCGGTGATAGGCGCCAATTACTTCTGTGGTAAGTAATTCCGTGGTATGCCACGGTAATAGAAAAAGTGGTAGTTTTGTTATTTACTCTTTAGTTTTGGTACAAATTATCAGTTTTATAATTTCTTTTATTTATTCCAATCTTGATCTATTCACGCTATTAAAGAGCTATTTCCGTGGTATGGAAAGTATTCAACTAACCCTTAATTTTTAACAAAAACTTCAGCACCGATTTCCTTGTTTCTATGGGAACCCTTAATCTGTCAACTTTTTTTTATTTTGAGATAAAACCTAAAATTTACTTGCCGGTTATGTGATTTTGTCTTTATAAGAAGCTTGTAATATACGTGTTTGATTTGATTTGAAAAACCATCTGTGTTTTATTCTTTTTATGGGTCGGAATTAGGTTTAATCAAACTCCAAATTAAGCCTATTACCGATGGTATGATCAGATTACCCTCGGTGATAGAATGTATAGAAATCTATTACCGACCCATAGAAACATCGAATGGGTCGGTAATAGGCTGGTAATAGGCTCTTAAAGAGTTAACTATTACCGAGTGACTATTTGGTATTGTATTCTTGGTATTTTTAAACATACTCCTATAGTTTTATTTTTTATTTTTGTGTCATTATTAAACTT
The DNA here is from genome assembly GCF_910591565.1 of Cydia splendana. Classification (NCBI taxonomy): domain Eukaryota; kingdom Metazoa; phylum Arthropoda; class Insecta; order Lepidoptera; family Tortricidae; genus Cydia; species Cydia splendana. Next base: position 41,648 of record NW_026946848.1, on the reverse strand, counting down.
AATGACACAAAAATAATATACAGAACCCACGTCGTTATTATCGTTTTAACCCTCGGTATTAGGTTTCGAATTTTGAGTTTGGTTTCTATTAACGAGTGTAGAAAAATCATGCCAATTGTACCCTCGGTAATGAAAGCTCAATTCGCGGTAATAGAATCACAGCCTGTCCCTTGCCACGGTAATAGAAGATTTGGTCACTTTGGCTTCAAAAAATATTTTAATACATATAATAACCCAAAATGAATCCAAAAACGTGTGAAACGGAAAGTTCATTAAATGCTCTGATGAAAAAAAAATATTCCTGGCTGCTAGACAGCATTGATACCCTTAATTTTTGGATCTCTTTTGAAAAGTTCCTTAACTACCACGGTAATAGGTGCCTTTACCTTAAATAGTTATCAATCATGACCGCATCATGAAGTATAACCAAAAACCCATGATATGTCTAGTTATGTACATAAATGTTGAGCTATTGGGGGTTAACCTTATTATTTATCGTTTTAAACACGATATTTAAAAAGTGATTTAATAAACACTTTGATAATCCTACAAAGAAAAATAGTAGGCACATATTTCTAGAAAGGAAGGGTCACCAGTCTATTGTGCGCGCTAAGCGCGCGAGATAAGGTCGTTTTCCGTTTGATATTTTACTACACGGAAACAAAACTTACCCCCGCTCGAGTCTGTGGAGTTATATCGCAAGCGTTCTTGTAAACGCCGTATTTTTCTTCTTATATGGGAGTCCCTGTCCTTGTGTTTTCGTTTTCCCATTATACCACAAGGCACACAATAATTAAAGATACTAGATTATAAGAAAAAACACGTAATAATTAGGTAGGTAATCAGTAATCACTATTTCGATGTTGCGATGCCCGCACAAAAAAAACGAATGACGATTGCTGGCGATTAGTGGGAGCGCGGCTTGAGGGGCGGGGGAGGGGAGTGTCAGTTAGGGTACTTTTTATTTTATGTTTCTTTGCTTTAAACATATTGTGCGATGCCTAGTACATTGAAAAATGAATACTACTTTGTAAACGTATATATATAAATCTCGAGGATGTACGTCGTAGTATAATTAAAAAGTAAGAGGCAATCCCGCTGATTTTCATACTATAATGAACAAATAATTTTAAAATTACTGCAGTTTGTTAAAAAATGTGTGTTTTCGTAAATATTGCAATCTAAATGATTTTGCTAGGGGTTATTAATCTTCACATATGTAAAGTCTCCGATTGCAAGTAAGTCCTAAGGAAAAAAATCATGGCCGTGGGTCTATTAGGTACTTCAATTACTAATTTTGCGAAATTGCTTTGTCTTGTTTGGTTTCCTCGCATTCGATATGAAAAGTAGAGTGTTTAACTCGGGTGAAAGGCACCATTTCCGTCTCGGACTATTGGCGCTCTCACTGCGTTCGAGCGCCAAACTACCTCGACAGAAATGGGTGCCTTTCAACCCTTGGTTAACAATCTACTATAGGAAGGTCAAAGCCAATCAGGAACTCGTCCTTGGTCCAAGCAGCTGTGGAAGCGGTGACGGCATTTTGTTTTTCAGAGCTCTCTGCATAGCCGCACGGGAACCAGTTTAATATAGAAGTCTAGTCTGGCAGTAGTGTCCGGCAAGCTTCTTGTGGTGTTTCATAGTGATTTAAATTTCTTTAAGAATGAAGATATTCTTCTTTGGCGTGCTGGCGCTTTCAATTCCAGAACAATTGTCATCATTTAATTTTCAAAATTAGCAAGTCCTGTGATCCCGCTGTCCAGTTGTAGAAATGGCTGGATGCTTTTTTGTTTTTGTAGTGGTAATATATCCAAAGTCAGCACGGTTTTGATGTAATCTGTAACAATTTCACTTAAATTTTGAGGTATGAAATACATTTTTGGTTAGTTTATTTCATTTGACTTTGCAATGACATTTAGCGCTTATTTTGAAGTGAGAGGGATAATCGTGTGAAATAAGATGACTCCTGATCTCTTAATTTAGTGTTTTACCTGTATTTTTGGTAGTTTTCGATTAACTCTGTGTCGAGTTTTGAGTCGCTGAAATCGACATTTATTTAGCGGTTTCGAGTTTTTAACAGTACTTCACACAACTTGAGACTTGTGTTTGATATTCAATGGTATTTTTTCCAAATTAAAATGGTAGTTGATACAAAAGTTTTACTTTTTGTAATTTAATGTAATGTGCAAAGTAATTAATGCATGAAATTGTTTTTTTTTAAACACAGAACGTCACGATGGTGCGTTCAGAAACGCGTAAATTTTAGTAATGTTTTCTTTATTTCGTAACGAGTTCGGCGTTTAAAAAAACGCTCGTGTTTTGAAGTGGGATTTTGAAATTTGTTTGAATATTGATATTTATTTAGTTAAATACAATATAGTTATTTTGGTTTAGAACGTTACGAGATTTGGTTTTAGTCAGGTTTTAGTACTCGAATTTAATGAGATAAATTAATTTGAAGTAGTTTTTTTAATTCGGCCAAGATTTTAGTTTAAAATTTCGTTTTGAGAATTGGCGGGAATTTCGAAAAAGGCTCATGGCATGTTTAGGATTTTGACACAAGTTTTTGATAGGTTTTCAATGAGGTGGTATTTTCCAAGGCCTCGCCTACACAGGAACGTTCAGTTTCACGGTCGTTTCGTTTGGCGTGTTGGCTATTACGGTAAAAATATCCAATCACGACTTTATGCACGGTACGCGGTGAACAGCACTGACTGTATTCACTACTAATTTTGTTTCGGGGATGAAATAATGGGATTTGAAATGCGTGAAGTATGGTAGGGGCGACAGATGAGATATGCATGGCATGTTTAGGATTTTGACACAAGTTTTTGATAGGTTTTCAATGAGGTGGTATTTTCCAAGGCCTCGCCTACACAAGAACGTTCAGTTTCACGGTCGTTTCGTTTGGAGTGTTGGCTATTACGGTAAAAATATCCAATCACGACTTTATGCACGGTACGTGGTGAACAGCACTGACTGTATTCACTACTAATTTTGTTTCGGGGATGAAAGAACGGGATTTGAAATGCGTGAAGTATGGTAGGGTATTGTGAAGTGCGTGAGGTATGATTGGGGCGAAACAACTTGCTCACTTTTTTTTTAAAGGTCAAGAGCGAGTCCTTAACATAGCCAAAGGTTTGGATTTCGGTAGTAGGTTTCGAGTGCTTACCACACTCGAGCACGGTTTTGTGCAATTTTGCGTATTTGTGGCTACGCATTGGTCGGTATGGGGTTCATACCCAGCAGTTACCATTTTTAAGGGGCTGTTTTAAATTGGGTTCTTGCTTTTTTGGACATATCGACCGCGGTACCCCTTTTGGTTTGGTACCTTTTGTTTACCGTGATGACGATCCAATGAGCCATTTTTGAAGGCGTTGGAACGGCACACGGTATCTCCGCCACCTCTTTATGCCTGCTACCGCAATGCAACTCAGTCAGCAGGTTGAAGTTTTTTCGGTTTAGTGTAGTTTTAGAGTTTTAGGGGAGTTATCCTTGGACGCACGACCCCTCGTCTTGTACCAGTCGTCGTGCCGCCAAGGACGACAAACCACTCACCTGCTATGTACCTCGTTTTGTTTAGGTATACCATATTTTTTTGGTTTGAGTTTTTGATTCCGGAGAGTTGGGGGACAGGTGTACCTCACCAACTCAAAGGGCCGTTTTGGATTTTTTTTAGGTTTGTTTTGATGATTGTTGTCTACCTGAAGGGTTGGGACAAACCTTAATGTCCTCAACCGGTAGGGTTGCAACGAAGGTTTTCATTGAAGGCTTATAGTTTTATAGGTCTCATTTTCGCCCGGTCTAGCAGAGTTTTTTTTTTAGGAATGCTGAACATCGGTCCTGGCGGTTAGTTTTGGCTTTCTCAGCACAACAAGCTTTTATCGCGTTGTACTGAGAAGGCCAGGCCCGGTTTGTTTACGGGTTGGAAGGATAGACGGAGGTTTTTTTCTATGTGCAGCGCAGTTGGCCGCATAGTTTTTTTCACCTTCCGTGGTTCTGACGTGGGTTTGAGATGTTGTTTAGATTTTTTTTTGTTCGGTCAGAACAGCAGTTTGTTTAGATTGATTAACGTTTGTATGATTTCACTTTTAGATTTTGGGAAGTTTGTTTGAACATTTTTGGTAGGTTTGAATCTCGAAGTTGCGTCAGAACTTTTGTTGAGATTCTAGGTTTTCTAGATCAGTTTTTTTGAGTAGGTTAGTTTTCTTGCCCTCATTTTGTTTTAAATTTTGTTTTAGTGGTGAAAGTCGCTGAGGACAGCGAGCGGTTCACCTACGTTGAACCTTAAAATCGGGGAGGGTGGTATTGTAACGTAGACATTTTCTTAAATTTTAAATTAATATGTTTGGGTTTAATTCCTTTTCTTATTTCAACGATTTTAACAATATCCCAAACTAACTCGATTGGTTGTACTCCTATGCATAATCTGTTGCATTCATATGCACCTCTTGATACTTATCTGTGGTCGGGGTTGTCATGTAAATAAAAATAATTGAAACTTGAGATATTTAGGTTGTCACTCCAGGAAAACTTTGTATGATTTAGGTATGTTTTTAGGTAAGAGAGAATTTAGATGTTAAATAAAACATAGGAATTACAGACTCCTAAAAGGGGGCTCTGAAATGAAACATTATTAGATTTAATGATAAAATGTATTTCTTAGGCTCAAGAAAGAGTTCTCGAAATAAATCAGTTCAGAATTTTCGGAGGATTTGTGTCTTCAAGGGATTGGCACCCTACTTTTGTTTTGGCCCTCTGTACTCAACATACGAGGAGGTCATTTTGAGATGACATGCACATTTGATGTGTGGACCCCTCCGGGGACGCACGCTCGCATGAGCCCTATTTGTGGTGAGACGACACATTCGCCATGTTGGTCGAAATGGTGGAAGCAGCTCGAGTCCTTCGGTGTGCTCCACTGAGTAAGTACAAATGGAATTTAGTTGTGATCAACTCCACAATGGCGCGAAACGTTGTGGGTTTGTTCTTAACCAGGTTTTTGGTTCTTTACAGAGTTGACTCCTGCTCGAGGGTTGGGAGTGCTCCGCCAGAAGTCCTAACAGCTTCCAGTGCGGTGAGCTAAATTTCCAATTGTTTCATATTTTCTTTAGCGGCCATTAAGGCGTCGGCTAATGTATCCATTTCTCGGTTTACAGGAGCCGGGAGCTTTCGATGTTTTTATATTTCTTTTGAAGATATTTTTGAAGTTTTAAAATGAGGCTGTGGGATCTGTACCACGCCTTCTGCAGCGGCCGGCTCCAACCAGGTTAGCAGCCAGCTTTCCGGGAATCCCGGGGAAAGGCGAGTTCGCTCCCCGCTGCTGCAGTTCCAGTAGCAGTTTTTGAGGTCGGTCCGTTGCATAGCTTTTGAGTGGCATCCGCGCCCAACTACAAATTTAAAATGGTTAATTATAATGTAATTCTATTCAGTTTGAAGTTTTGAAAGTTCTGGTGCATAAAACTTAGGTATCTCGAAATTTAGTTTTTAGTGTTTAATCCATTGGTGTAAACCCTTATAACTTGAACCTGTGAAGCGACCCAGCTTTACCACTGAGCTTTAAGACAAAAGATAGATTAATAAAGTTTGTTAGATATAAATTTGTTTACTTATCTCTCCTCCTAGCTTTCCTACAGCAAGATTTCCATTTAGTTTAATTTATTTTATTTTGATTTCATTTAATTTTGTTAACATGGCTGTTTCCATTTTAGACAAGCCGGAGCTTTTCATTTATTTATTTTACCCCCTTTCAAAACAGCCGTGTTACAATTGTACGAACATGCGCGTTGTTTTTATGTATGTTAAACTATTTAGATACATTCAATATATTTTTAGGAACATGTTACATGATGTTCTGTATTTTTTTACAGGTTTCAGTAACGAGATATGATGGGCCTACTAACGCGATCTCTGTGCATATAGGTGAACTATACAGGCCATACAGGGTGATCAATCCAAATGGGTCAGTATGGAGAAGTCAGAAACTATAAGAGATAGCGAAATCTGTTCTTAGGAACCATGGCGTCGATTTTAGATTTAATAATAATGGCATTCAATTTTTGTTTTAATCTATCATACATAACCGGGATTCGAACCTGGTCAATATTCTTTGTGTAATCGCGTGTAGTATTTGTTTGTATGGCAACTTTTAAACGATGCGTGATAGGTGGGGGGTGCTCGACCAAATATCATAGAGGGCCCCGAAACTAAACAAACTACATTAAAAAAAATCAAAATGGCCGACTTTTATTTTTAATTTTTTCAAGTTGGTCCGAGTGCGCTGCGGACAGGGTAGGCGCTGCAGTGCCAATGTTTACATCGTCTCTTGCGTTCTTGCGAGTTTAATAATCACTCAAAGCAGTTTTATACGTGAAATTATACTAGAATAGCTGTATTGGACCATAATAAGTGTGTACAAAATGAAGTTCAAAATGAAGATCAAAAAATACGCCGTATATTTGAAATAAAACCGACGATGGTGAAAGTGACATTTTGACGTAAAACAAACAAGTGTCCGTGAATTGAATCAAGATATATCGTGGGACATTATAATTATTTTAACCGAACTTATAAAACAGTGACTTTTTGTGATCAAATTCAGTGATTTATTATTACAATAACCTAAACACCGTTTGAGAAACCGGGTTAGAGACAATTAATTGGGTGACGTTGGATTAATTAATTATAACGCCATCTACAACTTAAGGAAGGAACTACGACACCTAAGAAGTATCGATCAGTAGAAGCTGCCCAACTAGTTCTGCTACTGGTCACAAGAGGGCGCTACTAATTCTGCTAGTGACAACAGAAGAACACTAATTCCGTTAACCATCACAAGAGGTCGTTAAGAGCCCATATAAATATTTTATCTACAGTTGTTATCATAAAAATAAATAAAAAATGGACGAACTTAAGGTACTACTTAAGGACCTACAACAAAAATTCGTTACACAAACCACCGAAATTCGCGAAATGAAAGACAGTATAAATAAAAACATCGATGAAAAGTTCACATCTTTGGAATGTAAATTCAACCACCTAGAACAAACTGTAAAAGACCAAGAGCGACGCATCGAATATTTCGACAGACATATTAGGAGGAAAAATATCATATTTTTTGGAATAGAAGAAGGTGAACGAAGTTACTATGATTTAAACAAAAATATATTAAAAATAATAAACGAAACCATGAAAATATCGTGTACAAAAGAAAATCTTGAGGAAGTACGACGTCTGGGAAGGAAAAATGAAAAACCACGGCCAGTGCTTGTAACCCTCAACACTGTTTTAATGAAAATAGATATTTAAAAAAACAAAAATTCGCTATCGAAGACGACATACTATATAAAAGAAGATTTTTCTCCGCAGGTTTTACAAGAGCGGAAACAGCTACACGGAAAACTATTAGAAGAAAGAGATAAAGGGAAAATAGCTTTCTTGAGGTATAATAAATTAGTCGTTTTACCAGGAAATAACGACAGAGGTCAAAATAACCAACAAAACACCAATTTTCACAAAAAAAGGAACCTCTCGGAGTCCCCTGAATCGCGTGGAAATACCTAGAATACTAGGTTCAAAGAAACCAACAAACCCGCCAAAAAACCACATATTCGTATTGATGACATGATGAGAAGCTTGACCACTAATGCGAGCAGTCACGATACAAACCAGTTACAGAATGAAAATAAATAGCAACTAGCGCCCCCTCCTGCTCCTGCTCTACCACAAATTCGTCACGAGAAAAATAACAAAAATAAAATTCTTCCAACCCGGCTGGTCACCGTGGAAGATCAAGACCAAAACCCTCTAGTGAATACACTTTCAGACAACTTTAAAACAGGCTTCTTTTATGTGGCCACATACAATACACGAACTCTATCAACTTATACTCGCCTTTTGGAACTAAACGAAGCACTAAAAAATATTAAATACGATGTCATAGGGCTATCTGAAATTAGACGGCTAGGAAACAACATAGAAGAACACAATTACTTCATATTATACTACATTGGGCAAACTCCAGGATTGTATGGAGTAGGATTTATTGTACACAAACGCTTCAAGAAAAATATAGTATGTTTTAAAGGCCTATCAGAACGCGTGGCCCTGCTCCAGCTAAAAGTAAACAAAGTCGAAATAACCTTGATACAATGCTATGCCCCAACCGAAGCAGCAAGTGACAATGAGATCGAGCTTTTCTATACTACTGTAAACAATGCGTTAAAAATGTCGTCAAAAAATGTTATAGTCATGGGTGATTTTAATGCCAAAATTGGAAAACCAAAACAAGAAGAAAAAGCAATAACAAAGAGGTTTGGCTATGGCACCGGGAACTGTAGAGGGACTCGACTTATAGAGTTTGCAAATGAAAACAACTTAGAAATCTTAAATACTTTTTTCAAGAAAAAAGACAACAAAAAATGGACTTGGAGGTCACCAAATGGCCAAGTGAAAAACGAAATAGACTTCATACTAACTAATTTTCCAAAAAATGCCCTCGACGTACAAGTGATCGACGTCAAATATCCCAGCAATCATAGACTTGTCAGAGCGAAAATGAAAATGCAGTTTTCAAAGAGCCGAAAAGAGCCTTACGCAAGCAAAACAAATAGCGCGCTGAAAAACGAAAAAGAAATACAATCGTACAAAGAATCACTTAAAATGAACATAAATCATCTTATTACGGAACAGGAAAGCCATACAGTCCAAAAACTTCACGATAAAATCACTACTGCTATCAATAGTAGCCTCAAAAAAGCTCATGATCCCACAGAGCTTAAAAGCGATTTGTCGCCTATATCAACTAGAACTAGAAAACTAATAACCCGGCGACAAGAACTACAAAGATCCAAGCCAAAAACACGTAGCATGAAAAACGAGTTAAAAGCTCTCTATAAACTTATTATCAAATACATCCGCTCAGATTATAAATTTCACCGCTTGGAAACAATCGAAAGACATGTACTACAGAAGTTTAAAGAAAGCTCACAAAGAGCTAAGAACGCATACAAGCTGGATCGAAAAAATCGATAATTCAAATAAATTAACTTGTAACAGATACGAGATACTTCAAGCCGCTACTAATTTTTATCACAATTTATATAAGTTAGACTATCAAGTGCCCGTCTCGAACTTATCAAGTGAGTCGTCGACAGAATTAACAGTTCAAGAAATTAGCGTGAGCGAAGTCACGACAGCAATAAATAAATTGAAATCTGAAAAAAGTCTAGGACCAGACAAGATACCCAACGAAGCACTGAAAGTGGGGTGTCCTTACCTCGCGGGTCCACTAACACAACTTTTTAATCTGGTTTTACATACAGCAACTACGCCAATACAATGGACTGAATCGGATATTTTTTTTTTTTTCTCTAGTTTTATCTGCAATCAGCCAGACTATAAGCAGATTGGTTGAGTGCTTTATATCATGACGAGCGAGTCCTCTAGCGAGGGCTTCTACTCATTTCGCTTTGACAATTTTGGATTGTCTATGTATGAGGGAAGATGTCTTTTCTTTTTAGTCTTTTATCATATCCCTTGTCTGTTAGTTTTGCTGCCAGGTCGTTTGGGTGGTGTCTTAATCTATGGTGATATGCTTTAGTTGCGTGAAGGATTTCTTCCTTCACAGTATTGATTTGCAGGTATTTATGTATTTCTGAGTTGGTTGTGAACCACGGAGCGTTGCTTGTGGACCGCAGTATGTTGTTTTGCATTCTTTGTATTATTGCGATGTTGGAGTTGCTGGCACTGCCCCAAAGTTGTATGCCGTACATCCATGCTAGCTTAAGAATAGTTTTGTAGATTAGGAGTTTGTTGTCTATGGAGAGTTTACTGTTTCTTCCAAGTAACCAGTAATAATCGCGAAATCTAAATCTTAGTTCTTCTCTTTTTGTTTTGATGTGTTGTTGCCATGTAAGCCGTCGATCTAGATGTAAGCCGAGGTATCGGACACTGTCATGGTGGGGCAGTGTGGAGTTTTCCAGAGTAACTGGGGGGCAGTTTCCTTTCCTGAGCGTGAAAGTAACTTGAACAGATTTTGATGCACTTGCTCTTATCCTCCATTTTTGCAACCATTTTGTTATATCCTCTAGCGCGTTTTGTAACTTAAGTGATGCGATACCAGGATCCCTGCTACTTGCAAGTATGGCAGTATCATCAGCAAAAGTGGCCGTGGTGATCCCATCCACTTGTGGTAGGTCAGCCGTGTAAATCGTGTAGAGCACCGGTCCCAACACTGAGCCCTGGGGCACTCCAGCTTTTATTTCTAAGAGCTTAGAGGTCTCATCATCCTCTTTAACTTGAAATAGGCGATTTGATAGATAGGAGTGAAACAAGTTAAAGTAACTGTGGGGTAGGTATGTGCGCATCTTGCAAAGCAGCCCTTTGTGCCATACTCTGTCGAATGCCTGTTGAATATCTAGAAAAGCTGAAGAACAGTATTCTTTTTCTTCCAGTGACTTTCTGATTCGCTCCACGACTCTGTGAACTTGTTCAATTGTGGAATGCTTTTGTCTAAAGCCGAACTGGTGCGTTGGTATGACTTTTGTCTCTTCTAGTATCGGAAGGATTCTTCTTAGGAGCAGTTTTTCACAGACTTTTGACAGGATCGGTAGTAGGCTAATTGGCCTATATGAGGTAACCTCGTTAGCAGGTTTTCCTGGTTTGTGTATCATGAGTATCTGGGAGACTTTCCGCAAGCTGGGATAATATTGTACTCTTAGGATTCCATTGTATAGTGTCGCCAGGAACACTACTGCTTTTCTCGGTAGATGCTTTAGAACTTCTTTTGAGATGAGGTCGAATCCTGGTGCTTTTTTATCTTTCAGATCATTGATTACAGTCAGTTACTCGAGAACGTACGGGCTATAACTTCAAAATTAGGGGTCGGGGGTAGCGGGGGGTGTCATTTTTGAGATCAGGAGACACAACTCCATCATGCATCGATGTTAACTCCTAACCCGTTATGCTCGACCTATTAGAGTGCAGTCACTGCTGCACAAGCTGGAGCGTGACGTCTAGGCTTGCACGTCGGTCCGATGCACATTCAGTGGACAATTGCACATGCAGCTTGCTAGCGGGCCGATCGTGACCTTAGCTCATACGTGAGTTGGGATACGCGCTACTGGACGCGGTGTCGCGTCAGCTTATTCTATGTCAATGAAACCAACAAGTATTACATAATAATTTTTATTTAAAAAAGTAAAACAAATAAAGCATCGCTATAATTAGCGAACCTAAATACCGCACAGGTGACAAAGGACATGTAACCATGATCTCAAATAGTATTAAAGTACTTATGATAAATAAAATCTTTAGTATCAATTCGGATCTGGTAGGCCAGCGAGGAATCCAATCCCTCAGGTCGCCATCAGCCATGGTCTCTTGACGACGTGGTAGTGTCGCGTCGGCATCGTGTCGGCTTTCTGTGCTCTCGTCAAAAGGGATCCGGTCGAATCGGTGACCTCTAAACAGATAAATTGACATTAATTTCGTTAGAGCTCTTACAAGACGTTCCGATGGGTTGGCGCACACGAAAACGTGTTTGCTCAGAAGTTGGAAAATAATAAGAAACTTGGACGACGGAACGTTGATATGAATTTGTAGAAATGATGTACTCACTTCTTAGCATCCTGTGCATTTTGCAGTCTTGGCAATGACGATCCAGTAGTTGCGAATCGAAATTAAGAGACGGACGTTGATGTCCAGGTCTTCGGTCACAGTGTTGCTCTGGACGAACCAGTTCACGCAGTGGCTGTTTATGCGCTAATGCTTTCTATTAAGAATTTATGAACGCTATTTATAATAGCCTGTCGATAACAGTTTCAGGACAATGATCAGAAAAATGAAACCACATTGACGCAATCGGCGGTAATTAAATATAAAATAATCGTCAAATGAAATTAACAATGCGTGCATATATGGTCTAATCACGGTCAGTTTTAATAGCGTCAATTTGTATATCGATTACATTGGTTTTCCTGAAATTCCGACGTCAAAGTACTTCCCAGTTATGTATGACTAATTAATTTTATCGTATACTTTATTTAGCCGCATACTGTTTGTGTTTAAACTGGAGTAGATAAAGTTTGTACCTAAAGTGGACACTAATCGAACACTACAAAGTGCATACGTTTTGACATGCTAACTTGTATGAACTCCGTACAAGATAAACCTTAGGTGCCAACCAAGTGCTTCGTGTCTTGGCCGCACCATCGGGCTACCGATACGGTCAGCGCGACACAAAAGAGCCCACTACGGACTCTGACTTCAAAGTTAAGGCTCCAGGGCCTGCACGTCAGTCCGATGCACATTCAATGCACATGCAGCCTGCTAGCGGACTGATCGTGACCTATCAGGTGTATACGTGAGTTGGGCTACCTACTAGACGCGTTGTCGCGTCGCAGCTTATTCTATGTCAATGATACCAACAAGTATTGCACAATATAATTTTTATTAAAAAAAGTAAAAAAAAAAGGAAGCATTCGAGTTTATTCAACGTCCCAGTACGTGTTTAGGTCCGGGCCACTGAGAAATCCAATTCGGGTCCCCAAGGCCCGGAATTTCTTAACGACGTGTTCACCTTCCGGGAGCTCGAATCGGCCGCGGGACCTGGTGGGGTCGGTGAACTGAAAATAGAAAAATTGACGTTAATTTCGTTGAAGCTTTTACAAGACGTTCCGGAGGGTTGGGTCACACGATAAACTCTTTGCTCAGAAGTTGCAACACTATAAAGAAACTTGGACGTTGATACGAGTTTGTAAAAATGATATACTCACGTTTTGCGGACAGGGCAACTTCGGTATAGGCTGTGGTCTCGCGTCCGCTATGAGGATCAAAGCCACCAACACCAGCAAACTATTCATTGTATAGAGTGGTAGCTATAATTGTAGTAGCTGTAAATGAAAAGAAATAAAATATTAAAGTCAGACGTTAAAAAGGTTCGCCATTCCTGAACGGAATGCGCAGGAGTACATAAAAATGCATAATAAAGTAATGAAAAGAAATACTGGAAACTTACATAGAAAGTCGACGTTGATAACGGCGATATTTGCTTTGAAGGAGCTTGGTCACAGTATTTCTGGAAGGCCGGACGTATCCACGGAGCGGCTGTCGACGAGCGTATGAAAATCATGAGCGACCTACGGACGTTATATAGTGGCCCGCTGATACGAGTTACCGCAAGTTAAGCACTGAAGTTGAATCAACCCATGACGCAGTTAGAGGGAAAATATAACGAAAAAATGCTAAAATCAATTTAATCAAGAATGAGGAAATTGCGATCGGTTATTATTTGTGCGTCATGTGTTGGAAATAATGGTGTAATTATTGCTGAAATGCGCAATAACTATTTTTCTAAATCCCGCGGCCAACGCAATTTGTACATGTTTACGTAATAATTAAATTAATAACAACATGCTGTTTGCAAACTGGAGTAGAATTTGTGCCTAAGGTGGCCAATGCGTTCGTAGAGTACAAAGTCCATAAGTCTTGACATGCTAACTTTTTCAAAGTCCGTACAAGCAGAAACTTGCACGCCTATCAGGTGCTCCGTGTCTACTTGGCCGCACCATTGAGCTACCGATAAAACCGCGCCGCACGTGACTATCCGAGGCTGCATCGAGATCTCGGTAACGCAATGGAACGAGCTGCGACGAGTGCGCTATCTTTGAAGAAAAAACCACGTATTTCTGCTCAGGCGTATCAACAGCGGCTTGAGCTCATGAGAGACCACGTCGCAACATACAAAAAGTTCAGGTCGCAACGGATTGTTCAACGGCGCACACTCGCTGAAATTCCAGTTAATTTTCGAATGACGTATAATTGCGGTAAACTAGTAACATTAATAAATGGCGATACATCCGATTCAGTTATCGTTATCCTCATGTGGTAACGGCATACTGTTACAATGACGTTATCCAGCTAAGAGGTAAATTAGACTGGAATTCACGTCGCAACTAGCTTGCGTAATTATTGTAAAATCCCGAGATAAGGTGTTTGGTTGCCATGGTCACAGAATAAGAGACGTGACAAAGCACCAACGTGTCCCTTGCTGCCTTATTCTCGCCGTCCGAGCAGGACGGTGATCCGGCCGACAAAGCTTGCATAATGTTTATCCTTCACATAACATTGATGCGTCTCGGGCATCGCTGCACATTACAGCATACGGAGATCGCGTCAGACGTTCGCCCCATGTTCGGTTATCTTAACCTACGTCACACTCGTGGGCGTGTACGACACATGGACACACGCACACATACACATACAAGGAAAACGTCTTATGAGCTGTGTAGACGTCACAAACGTTTTGAGATGAAGTAATATTTTTAGCAGAGATCTGCGAGCAGATAAGCAGGTAGATTGTTATGTAGACGCTGACACTGGCCTTAAGATCGACGTTACGTTAGTAGGTTTCGCGCCAAGGGGCTCGTTAGCTCGGCCGCGTTTATCTTCTTACCTTTCTGCAACACCTGAGAGTCGTTTGTAGAGATTCATGCTTAGACCTTATCTAGAAGCATGCCCGGAGGCTAGCGACCATCGTTTGTGGTGAAAAAATTCGACTGCATTCTGAGGCAAATGCATCTAAATGCATCGGGTTGACATTGCAATTTCGAAATTCCTACTATCACCTAATGGTGCATCTAGGAATTATGGCCCGTACGTTCTCGTGTTCCCTACTGTACTCTCCAGACTTCGCGTACAGTTACTGGAGTTGGTGGAAGTGACATTTGCAAGGGCTGGCTTAGTCTTTTGTCTACTTCTCTTTCAGACTCTGCGTCATTCGCGGCATTCGGGTAGAAGACATTTCGTAAGTATTCTGCGAAGGTTTCTGCTTTTTGTCGTGGGGTTCGCGCCCAGCCTGTGCTACTTCGAAGAGGTGTCTTAGCTAGTTGCGGTTGGTCAAAGTTTTTCGTAAATTTCCACAACGAGTAGTTTGTTGCTGCTGTTCCTGTTAGTGATTCTAGTTGCGTCTCTAAGGTGATGTTGTAGGTGACAGGTTAAATAAAAGACGTAAATTCGCAAAATACAAGGCCAAAACTGTGGTACGAGCGAGGAGTCAACGCGGCGGGTGTGAATTTTGGAAATGTACTTCTACCTTACGTTACATATAGGTGCAGCGCATGACTTGGGCTCGCTACCGTCCATTGTTTTTAAGTAGCTTTAATTAGAATGGTTTACACTAGATGGCATTACAAGTACCAAAGTTAACCAAAAGCAATAAAGATTAATAAACCTAAAGTACAGTTAACATAAAATATATGCGTCGCCTACAATCCCACCCCCTTAGTGATGACTAGTCATCACGAGCCATCTCTGGTGCAAGTAAGGCGACGCGTGTGACGGGACGGCGTAAAATACCGGTGCGCGTGCGGACATCGACCACGCGAGTACGTCCGTCAGTACCGGCGTGTGTCGCACTCACTATTCCGTGCCGCCATGATCCACGATCTAAGTTAGGTTCGACTAAAATTACATAATCTCCTACGTGTAAGGAACGCCTGTCGCGCGTCCACTTCTGTCGCGGAAGTGTTGGCAAGTACTCCGTGAGCCAACGTGCCCAAAACATATCAGTTAGACGTTGTGCTATCCGCCATTGACGTTTCAGCTGGAGATCCTCGTTGTCGTACTTACCAAAAGCTGGTCCGTTTGATGACGTGCCAATCAAAAAATGATTGGGCGTCAGAGCTTCCGGATAATTAGGGTCCGTCGATACGTACGTGATCGGACGACTGTTGACCAGGGCTTCAACCTCGGCCATCAATGTTGAGAGCGTCTCTGAGCGTGGTGCGCGTTCCTTAAGTATAGCTCGCAGGGATGATTTTACAGTGCGCACCATGCGCTCCCACGCTCCTCCCATCTCTGGAGCGCCTGGAGGAATGAATTTCCACTCGATTCCTCTCACGAGTCCATCATTGCGCAGCGCATCGCTGTCTAGTTCAGCGATACTGCGCTTCAGTTTTAAGTCAGCGCCTTTAAGATTTGTCCCATTATCGCAGTATATCACGGTAGTGGTACCTCTGCGTGCTATCATCCGTCTTAAACCCATTATGGTCGAATCAGTGGTAAGACTTTCCGTTATTTCAACGTGAACGGCTCGAACTGTCAGACACGTAAATAACATGCCGTAGCGATTTTGTCTACCACGACCTACTGTGACCTCCATTGGGCCAAAAAAGTCAATTTCGGTGAACGAAAACGGACGACGGTTGTGCTGCAGCCGGGCAGCTGGCAGGTCACCCATGCGCTGCGGCTGCGGCATGGCGCGACGATATCTGCACAGTAGACAATGAGCTGCGACTGCGCGCACAGTTGGTCGCAGTTGCAGAATCCAATAGCGTTGCCTTAACTCATTAACGACTAGTTCTTGAGCTCTGTGCAGTGCCAGTCTGTGGTAGTGTTCTACAAGCAGTCTGGTGATTCGATGTTTGCCATCAAGAATCACTGGCCTCTTCGTAGACTCCTTGACACCCACACTCTTGTCGATGCGGCCTTCTACCCGTAGTAGGCCCGCATCGTCAAGATAAGGTGTTAACTGCAGTAGCCGGCTATCTTTCGATAACGGCTTATTTCTCTTTAAGCAATCAATTTCTGAAAGAAAAGAATCATGTTGACATTTTTTTATCAACAGGTCCTCTGCCGATTGTAACAGCTCGGTGTCGATTCGATTGCATTTACGTTGACATTTTTTAATAAATAGTAATACCCGTGCAGTTGTCATAAGTAATCGAATCCACGACGAAAAATTATTTTCGTTAGGTACCGGCAACGTGCTAGTACAGTCGGCCGAGGACACGACATTAATAACCTTACGTTCACAGAGCGCGTCCTCGAGCTGCTTAGAACTCTTGAGATCCTTGGGCCACTCACTTTCGCGTTCACGCAAGAACCTAGGCCCCTGGAACCATACATCATCGAACTGCAGAGGTGGCGCATCCTCACGAGTGGCCAAATCGGCTATGTTTAAGGCCGTGGGCACGTAACGCCACTCTGACGCTGTGGTCAACTCGTCAATCTCACCAAGGCGGTGAGCGACGTATGGTTTATAGTCCCTTGGGTCACTGCGAATCCATTGGAGGGCGGTATTTGAATCCGTCCAAAAATACCTCTTATTTGGCTTAATATCTTTGTGCTCGCTCTGTATTGTGGCGGCAAGACGAGCAGAGCAAACAACCTTGAAGTTCCAATCTCGGTATGGATACCGGGCGAAGAGGGGTCACTCTGCTTTTACTCGCCACAAAACATACATTCAGAGTTCCATCTGAGCGAACAAGACGCCAATAAACAACAGCGGCATACGCCTTACTGCTGGCATCGCAAAAGGCATGCAATTCGGTACTTATAATAGTGGGGTCACTTACCCCATCCGCCGAATCATCATAGCATCGCGTCCATGCTCCCGCGTCTGCGTAGTGCCGTGGTATGCGCAGCGATGCTAGTAGTTTAAGCTCGTGGAGCCACCTTACCCAGCACGCATGCTCCTCCGGTCGGATGTGGCAGTTCCAATCCACGCCACTACGGTGAACGTTCTGAAATATTATTTTACTCTTTATAATAAAAGGCGACAAAAAACCGTGTAGGTCATAAACCGACATGATGAGACTAAGCATTTTTGCTTTCGTAGGAGCCTCAGATCCATTTAATATTTCCTGTGGGACACGATTAAATGAGATTTTAAATCCAAAAGTATCATCTGAAGGATGAAACATTAACCCTAATGTTCGCTCGGTTGTGTTCATGACTCCGTCCTTAAAGTGAACAGCTGATTGCGCGAGCGCATCGGTAGGTATATTTTTCAATACCTCCTTACTATTACTAGACCAGTTTCGTATCTCAAATCCACCGCTCTTGTGAATAAGAGTAATTTGTTCAACCAACTTAACTGCATTTTCTACACTGCTAGTTGAATATAAACAATCATCCATATAATGACTATTTACAATAATATTTACCGCCTCCGGATATAAATCATCGTACTTAGATGCATTTTTATTCTTAATGAATTGAGCTATAAAAGGACTGCAAGTAGCACCAAACAATAGACTTTGCATGTTTTTACGGGTGCGCGCGGAGATTCCTGCCATAAAAAACGAAGTACGTGTTGATCTTCCGGCCTTATTTCCACCCTTAAAAACATGTCCTTAATGTCCCCAATTATAACTATTTTATTCTCGCGAAACCTGAGCATAATTCCCATAAGCGAATTATATAAGTCTGGACCCGTTAATAAATAACTATTAAGACAATTCCCATTTACTTTAGCAGCACAATCATAAACAAGTCTCAACTTACCAGGTTTGTTGGGATTTTGAATTCCGAAGTGCGGGAGATACCATATGCGGTCGGCCGAAAGTTCATTTTTCTTGAGCTCACGTGCATAACCAGCGGCAAACAGCTTGTTTACCTCCATTCAGTAGCGATCTGCGTACGCGTTGTCTTTAGCAAATCAACGCATTAAAGACTGTAGTCGCGTAAAGGCAGCTTCGCGTGTATCTGGCATGGTGAATACGTCCTTCTTGAACGGCAGACCAACCTCCCATTGATTCCCGATAAGGCGCGCTGTATCTTCTAGTACCTGCAACGCCCTTAAATGATCGCTATTTTCACGGCGTAAGGTTGAAATTCCTATGGAGTCTAGGGAAAAAGAATGTTTAATTAAATCATTTAATTCAACTATATCCTCGCTGTCTGTGTGACTGAGATGGAACACGTTGGCAGCGTTAGAGTGAGTGCGACCACAATTGCCATGAATTGACCAACCTAACTTGCTTGCTAAGATCCATAAGGCTCGGTTTCACTACCATGAATGATTTCAATCGGAGCGATTAAGAAGTAATTATCTTCCCCAATAAGAATGCGCGGTATAACACGACTTTTACACACATAATCCTTAATATGAGATAAACGTTTACAATTTAAACTGTTAATTATAGATAAATCTTGAGCTGGTAAATGTAATTTAGACACTTTACGCAACTTAATGTCATAACTATTGTTATTGTTTTGTCCACTTATCTGAGCGATAACGGTCGGCACAGCTGATTGGTACACTTCTAGTCCAAACGCATCAGTAAACTTTATAGAACGCGGTTGTTCACATTTAAGACCTAACTCGGCTGCTAGATCAGAGTCTATCATGGACACAGAAGAGCAATCGTCCAGAAGCGCGTATGTACTTACGGTACCTTTAGGTCCACGCAATCGCACTGACACTACTTTTACCATGACGTTATCCACAGAAGAAGGTTTACCACAATCCGATGTAACGTGTGCCACGGTGTCGAGGGCCGAAGGTGCCGGCTCGGGGACCGGCGGTTGAGCCTGCGCTGTGGCCGGCTCGGGCGGCGGGTCGACGACCGCGTCAGCTGATTGTGATGACGTAGGCTTCTTCTAGTGTAGTATCCTGTGGTGTGCGAGTCCGCAACCATCTACGTCGCACTTGGGCGCGGGGCATGTGTCTCTGTCGTGTCGTGACGTCAGACAACAATAACAAAGTCCTTGAGATTTGATGAACTTCCATCTATCACGGCGCAGGGCACGTTTGAACACACGGCACTCAGGCAGCGGGTGAAATCCTTTTGAGCAAAATTTACAATCCTTGTTTTCCTCGACGGCTTTAGTTGTTAATACGGGCCGATTAATACGGACTTTGTTATCACTTGAGTATTTCGCTGTAGTTTTTATTTCACTCGGCTTACTTTGTTCACGTACCTGTGCCATTCCAACTAGTGATAACATTTGTGCCTCTTGTTTAAGAAACTCAGATATCAGGGTCAACTTAGGCTGATCTTCATCTAACCTTTTGTATGCGAAGTCGGTCCATTTGCCAATCAAAGTACTCGGTAGCTTGCTTAGAACAGCTGATGCGAGCTCGGGGCTGCGTAGATAATCTGGCTTATTTAGCGCACCTATTGTTGCTACGCAGTTATTTACTTTGATTGAAAAATCAATTAGGTCATGATGGTACGACGTGGGTAACGAAGGTAGCTTCTTCAGCTGCGTCGTAAGGTTCATGATGATGACATCCGATCGGCCAAACCTTAATTCGAGAGCTTCCATGACGGCTGCGGGCGGGGTGTTACCGATCAGCAGAGCGGTAACCGTGTCCTTGGCGTCGCCTCGCAGTGCTTTGCGTAGTCTCTCCAGGTTCTCAGACTCACTGAACTCACAGACTCGAGTAAATTCCGTGTAAGCCTTTTTAAAGTGCAACCACTCGACGCTGTCGCCGCTGAAAATCGGTAAGTGACGTGGCGTAGACAGGCGGCTAAGCAAACGATCCTCGCGCTTGGCTGACGAGTTCGTCATGATATCCTTTAAGGTAAGCGCTAGTTCTCGGATGCTGTCACTTGGAACATCGGGTTGCCGGACTATGGGTAAGTTGACAGGTGCTGGTGCAGGATTGGGTGGCAGTGCTTGCTGCTGTGGCTGATAAGGCGCATCAGGTTGCGGTATGTAAGTAGTTTCATCGTGACCTTGACTCAACCATTGTTCGACGTTAGACCGCGCTCTGTTGCTATGCGCGCTTCCGCTCGCTTCACTACCGCGCTCACTCTGCGTCACACTTCGGCGTCAACGTGTGCTAGATTAGCTTCTAGCTTTTTATCAATAAGCGCCAGCTCAATCTGGGCCTTGGCTTGAGCGGCTTCAAATTCCAATTGCTTACGTTTTGCAATGGATGATGACGTAGATAACTTCGACTTGGCTGACGAAATTGAACCCCGTACACTTTTTGGTGTTTCCATTTTCACATCCTTCGGCTGTTTCACTTTATCACTATCAGTGCCGAGGTCTAGGAATTTATTAACTATAGGTTCCGCGGGCGCGTTGCTCGATGTACTCGCCATTTGCAATTTCGTGCGCTCGAGTTCGCGGCGATGTTGTTTACGAGTTTTAACCTGCGATGTCGGCTTGATCATCACTTCTGGCACAGATCTGGTTCGAAGACCACTTTATTGTAGGTGACAGGTTAAATTAAAGACGTAAATTCGCAAAATACAAGGCCAAAACTGTGGTACGAGCGAGGAGTCAACGTGGCGGGTGTGAATTTTGGAAATGTACTTCTACCTTACGTTACATATAGGTGCAGCGCATGACTTGGGCTCGCTACCGTCCATTGTTTTTAAGTAGCTTTAATTAGAATGGTTTACACTAGATGGCATTACAAGTACCAAAGTTAACCAAAAGCAATAAAGATTAATAAACCTAAAGTACAGTTAACATAAAATATATGCCTCGCCTACAGATGTTATGCCAGTTTTTTAACATTTCTCTTAATTTCCTAGCTTCATTCTCAAATGCAGTTTTATCTACATCCAGTCTAGTTTGGTGCCAAACCCGCCTCAAGCGTCTTTTGTTTCGTAGAATGCTTTTAATGGATAATGGATAATTATCACGTTGCTTGCGGTTGTGGTTTGCGGGAGTGGTTAACCAGCAAGCCTTTTGGATGAGAACAGTGATATACTTAGTTGCGGTTTCTATGTCATCAGGTGTCTTAAGCGCAACTTTTAGATTAATCGATTCCTCTAAGTAGTTCTTGAAAGCCTCCCAGTCTGTGTGTTTATTATACATCACTTCTGGCTCTTTTTTCTCAATCAGCATAGTGCTTATAGTTAATAAGACAGGTGTGTGGTCAGAAGAGCTGTCATAGCACGGTTCTTGTTTGAGATAGTGCCTGGTCAGACCCCTTGTCACGAAGAAGTCTAGCAGGTCCGGGAGCTTTTTTGCATCTGCAGGCCAGTAGGTTGGTTCAGAGGTATTAGAGTGTTAGAAGGTTCAAATTTTCTATGCTTGAATCGGATATAATTTTACTTTATAAAAAAGGCGATCCGAAAAATATAGGTAATTACAGACCTATAAGCCTGTTATCTTCAATTTATAAATTGTTTTCGTCAATTCTAGAAAAAAGAATAAGAAATACTATTGAAAAACATCAAACGGTAGAGCAAGCCGGGTTTAGAAGAGGCTTTAGCACGGTCGATCATATACACTCCGTGGAAATGCTGATAGAAAAATATCAAGAGTTTAACAGGCCACTCTACCTCGCCTTTATCGACTTCCAGAAAGCTTTCGACACTCTCTACCATCACTCTATATGGGAATCTCTACATTCGCAAAATATCGAAGAAAGCTATTTAAAAGTATTACAACATCTTTACCAAAACTGCAGAAGTAGAGTACGATTGGAAACAACAGGACCTGCCATACCTATCATGAGAGGAGTTAGACAAGGTGACCCAACAATTTTCATTGCAGTGCTACAATCGGTTATAGGTAAACTAAACTGGCAGAAAACTGGACTAAATATTAATAACAAATATTTAAATAATTTAAGATTTGCGGACGACATAGTCTTGTTGTCCGAAAATGTCGTAGATCTGCAATCGATGATTAACGACCTTCACGAATCAAGTCGACAAGTTGGCCTCGAAATAAATTGCAGCAAAACAAATATTATGACAAACCAAAAAACAAAACAACCAGTTTACATAGAAAATGTAGAGCTACGATATGCCGACTCTTACATTTACCTGGGCAAACAAATTTCGTTTAAAAAGAGAGAAATGAATTTGAAATTGAAAGGAGAATTACAAACGCTTGGAGAAGATTTTGGGGACTTAAAGAAGTTATGAAAAGTGATATGCATATTAAGATTAAACAGAAAGTTATGGATACCTGCATCCTCCCATCACTGACCTATGCGAGTCAAACATGGAATTTCACAGTTTATAACAAAAATAAGATTAGGTCATGTCAAAGAAGTATGGAGAGAAGTGTACTCAATGTAAAAAGAATTCAAAAAATATCGCATACATTAATTAGAAAGAAGACAAAGGTCACAGACGCCCTAGGTCACTGTAAGAAATTAAAGTGGCGGTGGGCGGGACACGTCGCTAGGATGACAGACAACCGATGGACTCACAGACTGACCACTTGGAAGGGGCCATCAGGTACAAGAAAACAAGGCAAACCCAAAGCGCGATGGACTGACGAAATAGTGAGACTGGCTGGTGATCAATGGATGCAAAAAGCTAATTATAGAGACGCTTGGAAATCACTAGAGGAGGCCTTCACCTTCGAGTAGCGAGGGGTTCTTACATTATTAGATATTATAAATTAAGTATTAAGTATAAAGATGTTAAAACGTAGAACTGTTTTGTAGAAATAGGTTTATTTAAAAGTGTGTAAGTTTATTTTTTTGTAAGAAATATAAGGCTTTTTTATTTATTATTTATTTATTTATTATATGCACGAGTGTTCAAGTTTACATTAATCTTAATCTATACATTTGCTACGTTTTAGTAAAAATACAAGACAAGTGTTATGAAATGCCTGAAGTCATAATTTTAAGACTCCAGGAACACTGGGTTTAAGAACAAAACATTGGACACTACTAATGCCATCTTGTGAGGCGCAAGAAACTAAAGGTTGCCTAGGAACTGAAGGCTATGAAATTTACATTAATCTTGATTTTCACATTCTTTATGTTTACATAAAAACTAGGCAACACATAACACAAGTTACGCAATGTTTTGGATTTTTAAAACTACGGGAAAGATAAAATATCGCTAATGTTTATGTCGAAGTTGAGGACTACTAGCGCCATCTAGTAGGCTCCATGTGAACTAACCATAGCTTGTTGATGTTTTGGGGGAAATTCACGTTACAATACTGAATTTGTTTGTTAGATAAATGGATAATTTTTAAAATATTAAAAAACTCGAAATTTAATAGAAGGATTTTACCTGCCAATAAAATCCATATTGTGGTCCAGAAGTCCTCTCCGGTGTTGTGACAGAGCGTTTATTGGATTTTTGATGAATATTTGCCTCAAATAGCCCATCTGATGACTCCTTCCTGTGGTGACGTCACTTCCCCTGCAACAAGTTTCACAGCCGGCGCCAAATAACTGGTTCTTTTACCGCCATTCAACCAGAGCTCGGTTCGATTCGAGCGATTATTCGTCATTGCGTCTCACCAGGTAGGCCTTAATAGGCCCGGAGAGGACTTCTGTACCACAATATGGATTTTATTGGCAGGTAAAATCCTTCTATTGTGGTCCCTTCGTCCTCTCCGGTGTTGTGAGACTTGTCTGTTATCACCTGGTGAATGGCCATAAAGCTTAAATATAAACAAACATCTAGGTAGAGATTACCTTTATTAATAATAATATAAGCATAGGTACATAATTACATCACAAATTCATAGCCATAACAATCGAAATATTTAGTCAAGCCTAGAATAAAATCTACTTATTAATTAAACTGGATGAAAAAGGCGAGCTACGGATGTATCGCTTACTGAATCGTTATTTCTAATAAATTGCCGTCTGTAAAAATTATGAAAAGTATTCTCACTTCTCCAATTCCCTCTTAGAAGAATTTCATCAATAGGGTACAAAGCAGGTACGCCGCGCGACAATAAACATTTTTTTTAACAGAGTTATGAAAAAAAATGTTTGACAAGTTTACTATTCTGTATAGTAGGATAACTGGGCTATTCACAGGTTTCTAGAGCAAATCCTCATAGTTTAAATTTTTTAGAGGATTTACGAAAAAAAAAATTAAAAGATTTTTTTTTAATTTTGAATTTCTTGATTTTTTTGTATGGGTGAGTGAAAATTTAGTCACAGAACTGAATTCTTCATCCTCGAATTACACGAAAAATACACCAAACTTGATATAGTTGCGAGATGTATGCAGATATAAAGCTTAGAGTGAGGCGCGCCGGAGGCACTTTTACCCCCCCTCCCCTGCCCACCTGCTGGGGGGAACCTCTTGGCAACCGGGCTTAATCAGCTCAGATCACTCCCAGGAACACCTGTTCCAAGCGGTTTGCTTTGTCTCCAAAATGCAAGGTGGTGGACCTTAGATCTCCTGCTTTATACTCTGTCAAGCTGGATATGTTATGTAACACATACTTCACAGGTATGTGTCACTGTTAACGCCTAGTGTATGTGTGCTATGCATGAGACACACATACTCACACAGCGACAGCAACAGCAGCGCGGGCGCAGCCCGCGCCCCACTCTTCAATTAACCAGCGACGCATACGTACATGTAGTACTTATCTACTATGTAGTTTTTTTGTCATTAAAAAGTAAAATTTTAGAAAACTCCTGCGTTATTTCTCCATCTTAGTCCACCGCCCGTAACTAAAAGACGCTCCTGCTTCTTCATTTGGTACCTTCGAGCCGGAATCAGAAGAACCGTCAATCGACACGTCGATCACAAGAACAAAGGATCGCGCAAACTAGACGGACCGTTACGTGGACATTTCGAGAAAAGGAGTTACATTTCAATATTCTGCAAAACTGCGTACCTTCACTTTAAGGAGCAGAAGATTCCATCGTTTCAAGGGATTGTCATTAACTGGAAATAAAGAAAGAAATCACGGCCACTACAGGAGTAAAAGTGAAAGTGACAAGTGAGAACCTGGGGAGTAGTGTCAATGTGAGTTTGTTCCGATCCTTTCCCTTTGTTTCGAGAATCCCTCTTTATAAGTGTTTACGCACCTGCATTCCTAAGTAGCTACTTATTTTTATTTCGCACCTTAAACGCGAATTCTTACCTATCACACCGCATCATTAGATTCATAACTTCATTACATATAACATACCCATGTTAGTTAGCACCTTAAACGTTAATTAACTAAATCAGTCATTTAGACAAGTTCATTGCATACCTACCAATCTACTTTAAATTCATATGCTAATTGGTAATTGCCGTTAGATACAAGTACAGGAACTAGTCCGTATTATTCGCACATTTTAAACACCAAATAAGTAACAATCGTAAACGCTTGCTATCCAGCTTCTTAGTATAGGTATTTACTTGTTTTAAAATAAATCCTGCAACTAAATAATATTTTCCGATTCTGTAATCTTGAGTTATATAGGTATAGGTACTTATAAGACCCCAAAGGTCTGTGCTTACCGTGTTTAGCCTAAAATAGCTGAAGTGTTAATCGCAATATTTCTGTGCATATTCCAGCTGATCCATCTCGCCGCGCGCTAGCGGACCTTGACCTTCGATGCGCTCGGCGCCCGGCAACTGCTACCGGGCTTATCTCTGCTTGCTACTTAGCTGTTTACGCACTTCGCTAGCCTAACTGCACTCTCATTACGCTTCGTTATAAACAACATTTAAGTATCCCAAGTATTTCTTTATTATTTGCTACTAATTTTCGCTCAACTTTCTTGATTACAGCGTTACAATAAACTTTGTAAGTACTTAAATTAATTATCTGTGTAAATCATGAACGAAACTGATATCAAAACATTAATTAAGCAGCGAGCTACATTTAAAACGAAAGTTACTCAATTCTTAACATATTTAAATCCTCTTAACAGTTGTCCTAATTTAAACAGACTGCAGATCAGTGAACTAAATATTCGCTTGACAAAAATTGAAGAAATTTATTCCGATTATGATTCTGTGCAATCTGACATAGAAAATTCATGTGAAATTCCAGACGAGCAGTATGCTGAGCGTGAAACCTTTGAGTCGAGATACTTCGGTGCAGTCGCGCTCGCTCGAGAGGTATTGGCGAGGAGCGGGAACTCAGCGGGTCCCGCGCCGGAGTCCAGGTCAGTCTCAGGTTCTTGTGTGCATCAAGGAAGGCCAAATATTAAGCTCCCTACAATACATTTACCTACCTTTTCGGGACAGTATCAAGACTGGCTGGAATTTCATGACACTTTTAGCTCACTGATACATTTAGATGAATCGATACCTAAAATAAACAAATTTCACTACTTACGCGCTGCGTTAAAAGAAAGCGCTGCTTTGATTGTACGATCGCTTGACTTCTCGGCTGAAAATTACGACATCGCGTGGGATTTACTTTGCGAAAGATTCAATAACTCGAGACTTCTGGTCAATAATCACTTGCAAGCTATATTTAACTTTGAACAGATAGGCAAAGAGAATCCTAAGGCGTTGCGTAACCTTATTGATACTGTTAACAGGAACTTACGGGCTCTAAAAACTCTTAAACTGCCCACTGAACACTGGGACATACTTATAATATATATAATGTCACAAAAACTCGACGCTGTCACTACGCGGGAGTGGGAGGAACACCGTAGCACTTTAACGGCATTGCCCACACTGGCAATCTTTTTAGAGTTTGTCAAAGGTCGTGCTGATTTATTGGAAACAATGGAGGATGCCAATAACAAACGCCGACATAGTGAGAGCACACAGAGTCGTCATAAATCTCTAATTGTTACCACTCAATCCCCACCATCAGAACGTCCATTCGTGTGTCCATTATGTAAAAACAACCACGCACTGTATCGTTGTCTCAAATTTAAATCCTTTTCAGTTGATGTAAGATTGCAAAAGGCTAAGTCATTAAAATTATGCTTAAATTGCTTACGTCAGGGGCACAGCGCAAACGCATGCAGGATTGGGCCGTGCCGCTTGTGTAACAAGCCATTAAATAGCTTACTACATTCTCATGATGCATCGTCGTCAGCTTCACCCTCGCCGCTCAGCAATATCGCTCTTTATACCTCGCCACCGGAGTCGCACGAGGTCGGCTCTCCCGAGACGGACGAATATCATAGCGAGAGAGAAAGTGATGACAATGACGATTCACGGAACCACATTACCTTATCAGCAGTTGAAAACAACTGTGCGCTTTTGTGTACTGCATTAATCCATGTCACAGATCAAAGTGGACAAAAACATACAGTTCGCGCGTTACTGGATAACTGTAGCACATCATGCTTCATAAGTACAAAATTAAGTCAAAAACTAAACTTACCAACTGTCTCCACCAAGTCATCAGTTAATGGGTTAGGAGAGCAAACTTCTCGTCTTACCGAAAAATGCAAAATCACTATATCCTCCCTTTCAGAACCATATGAAGCACACCTAGAATGTTTTGTCGTTTCGCGCGTTACACGACAAGTACCTGTAGTTCGCATTAATGAAGCAGTGTTAAACATTCCTCCTAACATTACGTTAGCTGACCCTACATTTAATACCCCGTCTGAAGTTGATGTGCTTCTCGGAGCTTCTACTTTCTGGAATATTGCAGTGGGAGCAGAGATTATTCCTTTGGGTGAAGGCGAGGATATGCCGGTATTGTGCAAGACTAAGTTAGGATGGTTGGTTGGCGGCGGTTCACTAACAACTCATCAACTAAATGCAGTCCAGTGCAATCACGCGGTCGTTTCACACGACAATCAACTACAGGAACAATTAACCCAGTTTTTTGAGCATGAATCTGTACCTCAACATAAGGCAATGTCAATGGAAGAGCAACAATGCGAGAAACATTTTTTAGATAACCTTCGTCGAGATTCTGACGGAAGGTTCATTGTTACTATTCCATTAAAAGAATCTCCTGATAGACTAGGGGATTCATACGATCGAGCGTTAAGCAGATTTCAGGCACTGGAACGTCGATTTAGTAAAAACCCATCATTTAAAAAACAATACTGCGATTTCATGCAAGAATATATTGATTTAGGGCACATGGAGGAAAACACAACTCCCGACACAGACAGACATACATACATTCTGCCTCACCATGGCGTCGTTCGCGAAACTAGTCTCACGACGAAGCTTAGAGTCGTTTTTGACGGATCAGCTGTCACCACGTCGGGATTGTCATTTAACCAGATTCAGATGGTTGGTCCTACAGTACAGGATGACCTTATAAGTATTTTAATAAGATTACGACAACATAAATTCATAGCAACCGCAGATGTTGCCAAAATGTATAGAATGGTAAATGTTAATTCAGAGCAACAGGAACTGCAGCAAATCTTATGGCGTTTCGAACCCCAAGAAAAACTCAAACTTTACAAACTCAAAACCATTACCTATGGCACTTCCAGCGCCCCATATTTGGCCACAAGGTGTCTGAAGCAATTAGGTCTAGAGTGCCATGATAAAATAGTGTCTGATATCATACAACATGATTTTTATGTTGATGACCTCATTACCGGAGCGTCTACCGCTGACGAATTAATAGCCATTTGTCAAGGGGTTATAAAACAACTTCAACAAGGTCAATTCTATTTGCGCAAATGGTACTCAAATCATCCAAACATAATTAACAATATAACTAACGAAAATACTAGCGATGGTTTATTTAATCTTAGCCACAATGAATATTCGAAAACCTTGGGGTTATTATGGGCCTGTAAAGAAGACAAACTTTTGTATTCTGTTGACATTAAAACCAACAATCACGTTAGCAAGAGAACCATATTGTCCATAATTTCTCAAGTTTTTGATCCGTTGGGCTTAATAAATCCATGTGTGCTCACAGCTAAAATTATTCTTCAAAAATTATGGGCATCTAAAATTAGTTGGGATGAAGTGGTTCCCTCAGATATTCATGACGCCTGGTGCAAATTCGTTAACTCGCTGAGTGCCATAAATAACATTCGAATCCCAAGATGCGTGGTATGTGATTGTCCTGCATTCATTGAAATAGTGGCATTTGGTGACGCATCCACCCATGCTTACTCAGCATGCGTTTATCTCAAATCCGTAGACAAAGACGGTCATGCGTCAGTACATTTAGTAATGGCAAAGAGCCGTGTAGCTCCACTGAGGCCTCTAACTATTCCCAGAATGGAGCTGAACGGTTCCCTTTTAGCCGCTCGATTGGTGGAAAAGGTTAAAACATCGTTTCGATTACAGATCAATCGTTGTACTTACTGGTGTGATTCAACAATAGTTTTAGGGTGGATAAAATCATCTAAAAACCATATGCTTAAACCTTATGTCAACAATAGAATTCAAGAAATCTTGCAAAGGTCTAATGCATCAGAATGGCATTACGTACCCACCAACATGAATCCAGCAGACATAGGATCTCGGGGTGCAACACCTGCACAGTTAGAATCATGCACTTTATGGTGGGCAGGACCTACATTCTTATTAGGAGACGAATCGTCATGGCCCACCCAACCAAATTACACTAAAGAAAGCGAGTTACCGGAATTCAAAGCTCAATGCACACTAATTACACAAACTAATGATTATTCCAGCTATATATCTGATTTTATTAAACGGTTTTCAAATTGGAATAAATTATTGCACGTTGTAGCCTATGTTCAACGTTTTATACACAACTACTTGCATCCAACCAATAAACTCACTGGACACTTAAAAATTCACGAGCTTCATTCTTCGTTAAATGCTTTATGCAGATTTGCCCAACGTGAAACATTTTTGAAAGAATACGATATATTAAAGCGCAATAATAAGTTGCCTGTTAAACATCAACTTAATGATTTAAACCCGTTTTTTAATGCCGAAGACGCTCTTATAAGGGTAGGAGGTAGATTATCAAACTCATTTTACGATTTTGACACAAAACATCCCATACTACTCCATTCATCACATCACGTCGCAATGTTACTGTTCAGATATTACCACATATTGTTACTGCACGGTGGGCCACAGCTCCTGTTAGCCAACTCTCGCCACAAAATATGGGTTATTGGTGGTAGAAACTTGGCTCGAAAAACTGTACAAAAATGTATTAAATGTTGTCGTTTTTCCGGTAAGCCTAGACAGCCAAGGATGGGTGATCTTCCTGAACCTCGGATTCACGCAGAATATCCCTTCTTTAGCACGGCTGTTGACTATGCCGGTCCAGTAATGATATTGAACCGAAAGGGTAGAGGTAGCAAGTTAATCAAAGCTTACTTATGTATTTTCGTTTGCATGGCCGTAAAGGCCATTCACATTGAACTTGTGACTGATCTGACCAGTGAAACATTCATGGCCGCGCTGCACCGTTTCATAGCCCGCAGGGGTAAACCTGCGCACATTTACTCTGATAACGGTCGTTGTTTCGTGGGAGCCTGCACTGAATTATCTCGATTTCTTAAACAAACCTCAAATCAAATAAGTTCTGATGCATCAAAAATATCAATAAATTTCCATTTTTCACCAGCTTATAGTCCCCATTTCAACGGTTTAGCCGAGAGTGCAGTTCGGTCAGTAAAACATCATTTAAAGCGAATTATTTCTTGTACCAACTTAACTTATGAAGAACTTAATACCGTTTTGACTATGACTGAGGCAATTTTGAACGGAAGACCCCTCACTCCCTTATCTTCAAACCCTTCGGACCTTTCAGCCCTCACTCCTTCACATTTTTTGATCGGACGAACAGACACGTTGCTGCCATCACCCCAGGCCCCTGAATCTGCTGCCATCTGTACCTTGTCACGTTACATGCGAATTCAACGACTAAAGGCCCATTTCTGGAATCGATTTCACAATGAATACATTTCAGAGCTTCAAAAACGTCACAAATGGACCAAAGACGGAGGACAACTCAAATTAGGAGAAATGGTGCTTGTCAAGGACGATCGACTGCCTCCAAACCAATGGTTACTGGGTCGAGTAACACAACTTTATCCCGGCACTGATGGAATATCCCGAGTGGCCGATGTACTCACCAAGTCTGGAACAGTACGGCGCGCCTTCAACCGCCTATGCCCACTGCCAGTAGAAGACAACAGCTTCGTTCCTGGGGGGGCAATATGTTAACGCCTAGTGTATGTGTGCTATGCATGAGACACACATACTCACACAGCGACAGCAACAGCAGCGCGGGCGCAGCCCGCGCCCCACTCTTCAATTAACCAGCGACGCATACGTACATGTAGTACTTATCTACTATGTAGTTTTTTTGTCATTAAAAAGTAAAATTTTAGAAAACTCCTGCGTTATTTCTCCATCTTAGTCCACCGCCCGTAACTAAAAGACGCTCCTGCTTCTTCAGTCACAAATACAAAGGAAGTCAAAGGTGTACAATGTAAGCCAAACAACATCTGACCCGGGGCAGGCTTTCTCATGCAAGCTTGTCTCCGAGTTGCGATTGGAACCTTAAACAACATATCACCAACACCAACCGGGAAGGCGCGCTTGTCCTCATCATTGTAGTTTCTGCTTTCGCCTTAAACACTCCACAAACATAAGATGTCATTCACTGAGCATAGTAACCCCTCCACATAACCCCGGCGTTCGTAGGTTTGACACTTGTCAAAGTCACCGAGGTAGGGGTGCGCTTTTCTGTCTTAACATTTACGATTAGAACCGGTATTATAATGGAGGCCTCACACGCAGATACCATTGTCGAGAACGCTTCGAAAATGTTTAAGATATAAATTAATGTATTCTCGATAATTATTGATTCATCATTTATGCAACAAAACCTTACATTGGTCTATGACCGCCCGTTCCAGACCGACCATAGACACAGTGATGGAAATCGAGTAAAACGGAACGACCGGCCATAGACGAATGAAGGAGTGAAGTGTCAAAGAAAAAACACCTTGGCCCCCGATGATCGGATCGAGTGGCAGACGTTCCGCGGTGGAAAAGATAATCGAGTAAAATCGTGGGAAAGTGCGGTTCTTATGGACGGGGCGACGCAGCCCGCGACGGCGACGGGCGGGGCCTAAGAGAGGCAACCCGGATTTCGTCGGCCAGCAAGAGATCGCAGACCGGAGCGTCGGAGCTACGGCCGACAATGTGCGCCATCGCCTGCCCCCACGGGCCAGAAGGGGCCCATCTACATCAACGCGCTTCTCGCGGGACACGGCGCGGGTCCAGGTAGCGGCCCGACGCCGCCCCCTCCGCGCCGCGGAGCTCCCACCTTGCCGTCCGTGCCTGAGGGCACGAAATGCATAGCGGCCGCCATGACACCCCCGCCGGCGTGCACCACACCAGACGCGTAGGGCCGCAAGACGCGGGCCCTGCGACTGCGCCATCGCCTTCCCTGCGCGAGGCATCGTCGGCGTGGAGCGCCGACCTTCGGGACACTCGTGAGTCGTTCTCATTATCTTTCATGGCCATGATTGCGCGCGTATCCAACGTCCGAACGTTCCTTAGTAATTAGTTATAGGGGGCCCCGTAAATTTAGTAATATAAAAACAACTACTTAGTTTATACAAAGCGGTATCGAAGGCTGCCATGTGCGCGGGTCCGCAATACAAGTATTAATTGACCATCTTGTTTTCACTTCTGCCAAAAGCATCCCTTCCAGTTATATCCAGCGCAGCATAGGACGGTCCTTGAACCAAAGGTCCGTTGCTCTCCAGAGATTTGTCCGGCTTAATTTAGTAAGTATCTGTAAGTATTTAGTGTAACGTCTCTTCCAAATTTACAATCTTATCCCGCGACTGTTTTACTTAAAACTCTTATTTTATTTACGTTACAGTTAGTAGCAATGTAACGCAACTAAAGTATGGTATCCCTAGGAACCGAACAAAAAGCAGTAATGTACATCGAACAACGATGAAATATAACCATAGATATAATATACTTAAAGACGAAGTCTAAGCGAGCTGTCACTGTTACCACTTTTGTTTAGTGTACTATTAATAATGTGAATCCACCTTGCTGTAGCTATGTCGATAAAGTCATATCGATAAACTATCGACATATCTTGCAATTTTAATTTTACTTCAAAGGTTTAACGATTTACGATACCTAAAATGAACAAAAACGCTTTTATTCTTTATTGTGGTTATCAGATCACAATTTTATCGTCACGCTCCAGCAGGGAACGAAGAGAAAGTTCAGATATTTAATTAAAATACATAAATACCTACTAAATTATGTGTTCCGAAATAATTGAATTATTTTATTATATTATAATATATTCATTATCCATTAGCATTTCAATTATGTTTATGTTTAACGAAGATTCAATATTCAATAATCAAGCTTCAATTAATCGCTATTTCGTTCCGCTGTGTAGCGTTTATCGATATTATATAACATGATTAAAATCGGATTTTCACATCACGGTAACACCTTGATTTGAAGTCAATCTTGTCAACAGTATGGTTGTCCTTTTTTGACAAACGGCATTTTTAAAAGAGCGAGGAGAGAGAAATGATACTAGTTGCTGCACCGTCAAAGAGAACAGACAACGTTGGGGCCTTGAATGTAACAAAACAGTTCCACAGATATGATATAAATGACACGCGATTTTCGAATAATTCAAACGTAGTGTTGCTAACCCGCGATTTTTCAAATTTACCGCCCCTTTTTTTCTCACTGACAATATTTGCTTGACCAACTATAGGTAATAGTTTTCTATCAGTTCAACAAATTTACTTCTCAACTCAACTTATCTTCAACTTCTGGCAAAATATTCTTATACTTATGTTATATGTGCTAGATATCGATGATTGAGATAAAGTCTCAGTTTTAAAGCAATTTACGGCAACCATCACCTATTACCATATCAAATATTTCATCACTTTTTTTTTTCATAAAGTAAAAATAGGTATACATGACCTGATGTCCAGTGGTGACCATGATGACCATTACAACAGAACTCTGCTTCGCTCTAGATTCCTTTTCACTGCCGCAGCAATTCCAGCTACATTCCCTTTCGCGAAGGCGGAGACTTCTGGTGTTCGCAAGCGCCGTTGATCATCATGAGACATCGTCAGCCATATTTTCCAACAACTCGGCATGAAACGTAAAAGTATTCGGTGTTATATATACTATATAATATACCTTATAAGCTCAAAAAGGAATTATATAAGTACCTAATTATGTTTAATAGTAGTTCAAATTATAAACATTCATTTATCTCAAAAACGGTGAGTCGTAGCGAAAAACGAATGAAAATCTAAGCCCCCTTTAATACCTTGTATGC
Source organism: Cydia splendana (assembly GCF_910591565.1). Classification (NCBI taxonomy): domain Eukaryota; kingdom Metazoa; phylum Arthropoda; class Insecta; order Lepidoptera; family Tortricidae; genus Cydia; species Cydia splendana. Next base: position 6,995 of record NW_026946848.1, on the reverse strand, counting down.
ATAGTAAGCATCAATTTACATTCCACAATTTTGACTATAACGATCAAAATTAAAACTCAAAATCATCAAATCATTTCCGATACCTAGTTACAAAATAGAACCGTTTTTCCCCCGAAGGGTAAAAAACGGATATTTAGGTTCCTGCCGAAGCTTGAACCACATTATGAGATAACACCCTTGTAACTCAGCCCTAATCAAGCGAATTCATCAACTAGTAGCGCCATCTATCGCGCTACCCAAGTAGTAATGTCACCCGGTTGCCAGCGCGCGGCTGCTTTCTCTTCAGTACCACATAAGCCGGCAAGGCCCTTAGGTGTGGTTCAAGCTTCGGCAGGAACCTAAATATCCGTTTTTTACCCTTCGGGGGAAAAACGGTTCTATTTAGGTGTCCGTGCCTTCGCTTGAACCACATTATGAGACGTGTTTAAACCTCTGCCGGCGCTGGCCCGGGCGTACTGTGACTGATAATATTTAAATTTATGCAAAAATCACTTAATAAGAATATGGGTTTGAAATTTATTCCGTATTGATATACTAAAGGATTGTTTACGTCAAACCTTAACTAGATTTTCCTTATTTGTAATTACCGATAGACGAGACAATTGTTAGCACTGACTGGCAACATAAGTTATCCATTGCGACTATAAAACTACTTAACTTTTTATATAAAACAAAACTGTGTGACTATTAGTTGAAAGACTGTCCCTAAAAACATAATTAAAGACATAAGTAGGTACTTGTAGGTCGTACAAATTTAAGTGTAACCACTATCTGAAGTAGTAGCTCTGATGCGTGTAACGTGAACCTCATCGAGTGAGTTTTACATTAAACCCGTCCAAATTACCTGATTCTTTCCTTACAATAGCCCACTAGGTGATAAAAAGGTTTTGTTGTATGATGTCATGATATTACTACTACCACTACATGATACTACTACTTATCTACTGCTTAACACAAATAAAGCACTGTCGGCCCATCCACTGTTTAAAATTTTTGTAACTAATTGGAAAAGCTTGGGTCCTCTCTGATTTATCGTATTTTCCAACAATTTAATGTAAATTGGTAAGTTGCATCATAGGCCAGATGTAATGTAATATGACTTTTAATGTGGACAAATAACCAAAGGTTTGTATAGGTACCCACTACAATACGATATTGACATTATTTAGATATTAATACATAGTTATTGACTAGGTATAGCAGGTTTATTTGTTAATGGGCTATCATTACATAAGGACAACATATTCCGTAAATGTGTTAAAAATTATAAACATGATGTTCTTATTTGTGGAAGCAATTGAGATTTATTTCGAATCAAGTGCTCCTCTGCCTGAAAGTAATAGCGTCAGAAAGTGAAGAAGAAAATACAACACTTCATGATTTAATGTATGCGTTACTAACAAGTAACAACTCTCAACAACCTAGCAGTAGTTTCAACTGAGGCGATAATACATCCTTCCTTACTGATTAGTTTTAGGTGAGGGTTGCTTTAAAAACAACCATATTAATAGTAAGCCATGAATAGATATTAATTCTTATATGAAATGGTAGGCTCCTACCTATTTTAAGTGTCAATTATGCTGCTAAATTTATTACTCCCCACAGATAACTGAAAACTTGCCAATTAGGCTGGTGCCGGGTCAACCAAGCTTATATTATATGCTTGTCACTTGTCAGTCATGCAAGCGAATGTAACGAATGAACAGAATCACTGACACGAAGGTTACAATCGTATGGAGGCGATGATTATGAATTTAAAGTGATGCTGACAACTCCAGTTGTTGTGTGGCATCTCACCATGTTGTGCGTAGACTGAAGATCCGTCTACCAAGTAGGATATTTTAGAAGATTTTTTAATCTTTGAATAATTCCAATGCCTTCACCCATAATTTTTAGGCTAATTATAATAAAGGCTTGTAATTGTAGGTTGTTTAATGTTCACTCTTTCCGGTGGCAAGCTGATTCCCAAACTGAAGATTTTATGGTTCGCGCGCTGGTAATGGATTGTGCTTTATTGTTAGACTTAGCACGATTTGTGAGTATTTAATGCTTTCGTATACATACGATCTTCTAATAAGAGTGTAAAACCTCTTGACTGACGATGAAATAATCTTTGAGTAAGAGTAGTGGAGGTGGACCTATCTACTTTAAATTGTAGTGCAACCTTTTCAAACCAATTGCGGAACTTTCGTAACACCCAGACAAATTAAAACATTATTATTATTTGTATATTGGTCTGAACCAGTAAGTTCTTGGCATTATACCATTGCAGTGGCACAAACCACGGGTGTCTCATGATGTCATCTAATCTCAAGTGCTGCCAGCACCGGCGCGCGCGGGTGATGCTGTGGCACAATTCCTGTCGAACCTTAACACGTGTAGACGCGTTCATTACCAAATATTAATTTGATTATTTAATTTGTACTTTGAAGCCCCAATCCGCATTAGGCCAGCGTGGGGACTATAGCCCAAGCCCTCTCGCGAGTGAGAAGAGGCCTGTGCCCAGTAGTGGGGCGTATATAGGCTGAATTATTATTATTATTAATTTGTAGGTACTTTTGATTAGAAATTTAGCAATACAAGGACGTTGTATGTTGTTTATCGGCTTTCGTGCAATCAAGTTGTGTATCATTTGATGATCTTGAGGGATCTCTAGGGTTAATTAGGCATCATGATGCCCACAAATAAACAATTAATTGATGATCTAGGCCTTTCTGCGACATATTATATTCATGTCACTACCTTGACGTAACCATAGAATAAATAATAGTATGTACTATTACGACAGATTATGACCGCAAGGTGGCGCAAGCGCGAGCACGCGTCCGTTCCATAGCGGTGCGCGGTAACTATTAGTGCTAGGTACCAAAATTGGTGTGGGCCGCATGTACTTGTAGCGACGCGACGAAATCGCGGAGTGAGCTACGCCTGACGTAACGTTGATATATGTCTACTGACATCTCATATTTACTGTATTTAATGATATAAGCATATTATCATGAATATATAAATATATGAATTGTAGTTGTCTTCACAACTAATGCTGTAATTCGATTAGCAGCGCATCTGCCCTATAACCAAGACACGATGATTTTGTAGGGTACTACACCTGGAACTCTAATTGATTGCATTGACGATGACGTTTCCAATTACATGCCCTACGAGACCTGTTACAACAGTATTCTGTAAACCCTGGACTACTACCTTTCAGCTAAGCTTATTGTACTTAGATCCGGCAATGACAGCAGAACTAGTGTTGATTTTCAGAGTAAATTGCAGGCTCTATTTAACCGGCGAACATATTTGTAGTCATGAGTCACTACTGGGATCATATTTCACTTAGATCTTGCATTTTTTCCTGAACCACCGTATGTTGTTGTTCTTTTATAAAATCACGTGAGTACTTCCTTATCTGCAAAGGAAACCTCTCATCTGGAAATCGAAAGAAGCATATTTCTGATCCGTGTTCTTTCAGAATCCGGTATCTGCTATCGGTGACTGCCTGCAAATATTTTCTACATATTACGCATGTGTGTACGTTTACGTACGTTGTACGTTTGTATGTACGTTGGCTTGCCCCGCAGTCCACATGGTTTCAAAGTTTCTGAAGTGACTTCATTTTAATTTGTATATTTGGAGAAATTAAACAATCATCGTTTAGATGTAAAGCCGTGGACCGTGGCTATTGGTTCGACACCTTAGTTCTCTTAGGCGGCTTCACCTCTAATTCAATTCGCGATTTTTCGAAACAGAATCAGTAACTCCACTCTAACTAAACTACCGAAAAATCTTTTCATAAATTCTTTATTTATTTACATAACTTGAAGGGGCGCTTCATCTTCTACATAGGCATAACATTTACCACTAAAGAAACCGATGTTTCACCTATTGAACAATCATGAGTAACTATGCGGATTACCATACTAATTTAATATTTTACTAGTTGGTCCTTTTAGACATTCTGTGAAAGCACCTCCTACAAATACCGTCTGTTTCTGATAGCTATATTACCAGTAAGAGTTCATTTTTTCCTTTGAAATTGAACTATGTAACGTTTATGGTCAACGTTTTATGATGTATGATTGTTATACCAACGGCAGGTCGATTGACAACCCACTGCTTAGATAATCTTCCGAAGTGGAGCTTGTTACTTGAATTTTGAACCTAATTTCACAAGTTTCTACCTGACTGATGTGAATAGAGCACTAATTACATTATAAATGCCTTTGTCAGTTCGGTCTATTGGACGGAATGCGATGGAAGGTACTTGCTGTTTTCTACGTGTTACTCTTAGTTTAGTGGTCTCTGTTTCACAGCTACATAGTAGACGATTTAAAGTAAGTAAAAGATTTCTCTTTGTAACAGGCCGCAATTTTTTAGCTAATGGTCAATATTTAGAGAGTATACAGGAGATGCTTCAGTATTCCCAAAGATACTATCAACCTGACTAGTCATTCATCATTCAAAAGAGGGATTTAGTGCGATGATTTTTCACTAATATATATGAGTATCATAAACTCTATTCTTTTCAGGCTTAGAGCCGCAATAAAGAGATATCTCTTGTTAGCCTATGACAGAGCCGTAAATGAATTGGTATTCCTATTCAGAAGAGAGAGTTTTAGTTTTCTTTCCTTCTTTAAGGCTAACGTCAATTTTCTTGCCTCCCCCTCTCTCTTTTTGGTATAGGATCTAGTTGGGCAAAGTATAACACAAGGTTTTTCACTTCGTACTTTTCCCTTTTCACAGTTTCTTAACTGCTATTTTTCATGGCCGGTTAGTCATACAGTTTATGATCCTCAGAATGTATATTTTTGGTTTGTTTGGTATCTCACGAGAATTGTTTGTTATCGACCCAGACCAACATTTGTACACGACCAAGACGGAAACCTTCCTTTTTCCTGGCAGGTTGAGACAATTACTGTAACTGCATTTCGTTATCAATTTCGCGCCAAACCCTCTAATAGAAATTCTGCTGCTCGTCGGTTTAAAAGGTGACACACCATTTGGTCGGCTACATTGATGATGACGCCACTAACTAAGTCGTGCATTGTTCATGACCATGCAGATCTTAAATGCGAGGCCCACCGTGCAGACATCGAACGATAAAGCGACCAATAAGACGTCCGCTACCGTATTAATGGTAGACCATGAGACAACGGTTTTTGTATAACAAGACAACGTCATTTCAATGGACGATTCATAGGACGATGCGATATCGTCTCATAGGACGACGCATTAATGTCTCACGATACGACAAAATGTAGTCTTATGGAACAATGCAATGTAGTCCTATGGGACGCAATATCCTCTCACGGGACGATACCACAGGATGGCGCAATGTCTTCTCACATGAGGACGTAACTCATCGCGATGCCTGTCGTATCACAGGATGACGCCTTATCGTTTTACAGGACGACGCCTGATGTCCCACAGGACGATGTCACGGGACTACGCTATGTCGTCTCACGCAACGACGCTTGTCGTCCAACGGGACGACGCCGTGTGCCATTTATACCCGTAGGTATTCTATTTATGGTGATGGCTAGAGCTCACTTAGTCTCATCGCTGGGCCACGGGCACTGAGCGGAATGTCACAAGGTCTTTTAACGAGACGATGCTCGTCGTCTTACAAGACGCTGCCATGTCGTCTGTCAGGACAATACCATTGTCAGGACGATACCACAGGATGACGCCATGTCGTGTCACGGGACGACGCCTTGTCCTCTCACGGGACGACGCCTCGTCGTCTCACGGGTCGATGCCATGTCGTCTCATGGGACGACGCCATGTCATTTCCCGGGACGACGCTTGTCGTCTGACGGGACGACGCCATGTCGTCTCACGGGACGACGCCATGTCGTCTCACGGGATGACGCCATGTCGTCCCACGGGACGACGCCATGTCGTCTCACGGGACGACGCCATGTCGTCTCACGGGACGACGCCATGTCGTCTCACGGGACGACGCCATGTCGTCTCACGGGACGACGCTTGTTGTCCCACAGGACGAGGCCATGAGGCGTAAGTACCCGTGTACTTTTTGTGACGGTGCCTGTAGGAAGGTCACTGCGTCTCGTCGCTGGGCCATGGGCACCGAGCGGAATGTCACGAAGTCGGAGGTTTTCAAAATATTTTTACGATTTAAATTTCTTGATCTTTTTAAACTTGCTTTGTAAACGTGTTGCTCGGCTGAGTTACAAAAGCGTACTCAAGAGAAAGCAGCCGCGCGCTGGCAACCGGGTGACATTACTACTTGGGTAGCGCGATAGATGGCGCTACTAGTTGATGAATTCGCTTGATTAGGGCTGAGTTACAAGGGTGTTATCTCATAATGTGGTTCAAGCGAAGGCACGGACACCTAAATGTAAATATCCATTTATCTCGGTAGCTATGCGCCGTGGTGAAAAAATTATGAAAAATATTTAGGCCCCCCTTAATACTCCATAAACAACTCATTTATCAAGACCCGCGTGTTGACATATTCTGCATAATTTCCACATAACGTTACCCGTACCATATTTCTTTCGCATTTCATTAGTGTTTTGTATATTTAATTATCTCATATTACAAAAATAAGGGTGATGTTGTTTATCAGTTATCTCACTAAATCAATAAGTAATAGCAGTGGACTTGTACTTACGTATCATCCCGCTTCTGAAGATGAAACCTCCACAGGGATAAACAAAAAAACAACTTCATAATATAGCACTTGATTTTATTCTCACTTCTGATAATACGATTTATTCTAACTTCAACTTCACTTTAAGTGTTTACAGTTTCAATCGACGGTGACGACTGGCCGCTCCGGGTAGGAAGGCCGCGTTTTATACCTGATTCTGACAATGTTGCAGTACCCGCAAGATTTAATAAAAATGAAATAAATTAGAAATTATTACTTAAGATGTGGGTAGTCTGCCGTGGTTGTTACAATAAAGTGCTTACCGTCAGCTATAAGATCTGTGACGTCCAGGCTCCGTTGTGTACTGGGTGATCAA